>NW_027553410.1:0-39183 GCF_045843805.1 Urocitellus parryii
TCTTCTGGTTTAAACCGTTCGTTTGCAGTAACCGTTTTCATTTATAGGTTTCCCTCTGTTTTCTCGTATATGGATACATGTAGTTGGAATTCTAAATCAAACAAGGTTTGTGCTAGCTCTTTGAAACCTGGCACAGTAAAGTAGTTCCAAGTTCTGCTTCTATAGTTTGTTTCCTATTGAAGTAACCCCAAGCAGAGACTGACGAGAATCACGTTCATTGAAATGGGATTCATTGAACTCACAGATCCAAAAAACTACGAGTTTCCTGAAATCTCAGCAAACATTTTTTCACCCAATCTTGATGATACTTGCAGGTAATGATCAGTACACCAATCCCACTTGGCTCACCAAATTTCGTTCTTCTGGGTTAAACCGTTCGTTTGCAGTAACCGTTTTCATTTTTAGGTTTCACTCTGTTTTCTCCTATATTGAATACATGTAGTTGGAACTCTAAATCAAACACGGTTTGTGCTAGCTCTTTGAAACTTGGCACAATAAAGTAGTTCCAAGTTCAATCTCTGTGGTTGGTTTCCTATTGAAGTAGCCCCAGGCAGAGACTGACGAGAGTCACTTTCAGTGAAAGGGGTTGCCAAGCTTCCAAAAAACTACGAGTTTCCTGAAATCTCAGCAAGCATTTTTTCACCCAATCTTTTTTTTTTTTTTGAATAGGCAATTTTATTTTATTTTTTTATTTTTTTTAATTGTTGGTCGTTCAAAACATTACATAGTTCCTCATACATCATATTTCACAGTTTGATTCAAATGAGTTATGAACTCCCAATTTTATCCCATATACAGATTGCTGCATCACATCAGTTACCCTTCCATTGATTGACATATTGCCTTTCTAGTGTCTGATGTATTCTGCTGTCTATATTATTCTCTACTATCCCCCCTCCCCTCCCCTCCCCTCCCCTTTTCTCTCTCTACCCCTTCTACTGTAAATCACTTCTTCCATTTGAATTATCTTGTCTTACCCCTCCTTTCCTCTTATATGTCATTTTGTATAACCCTGAGGATCGCCTTCCATTTCCATGCGATTCCCCTTCTCGTTTCCTTTCCCTCCCACCTCTCAACCCTGTTAATGAAAATCTTCGTCTCAAGCTCTTCGTCCCTACCCTGTCCTTGTTACCTCCCCTTATATCAGAGGAGTCATTTGGTATTTGTTTTTTAAAGATTGACTAGCTTCACTTAGCATAATCTGCTCTAATGCCATCCATTTCCCTCCAAATTCTATGATTTTGTCATTTTTAAATGCAGAGTAATACTCCATTGTGTATAAATGCCACATTTTTTTAATCCATTCATCTATTGAAGGGCATCTAGGCTGATTCCACAATCTTGCTATCGTGAATTGTGCTGCTATGAACATCGATGTAGCAGTGTCCCTGTAGCATGCTCTTATTAGGTATTTAGGGAATAGACCGAGAGAGGAATAGCTGGGTCAAATGGTGGTTCCATTCCCAGCTTTACAAGAAATCTCCATACTGCTTTCCAAATTGGCTGCACCAATTTGCAGTCCCACCAGCAATGAACAAGAGTGCCCTTTTCCCCACATCCTCTCCAGCACTTATTGTTGTTTGACTTCCTAATGGCTGCCAATCTTACTGGAGTGAGATGGCATCTTAGGGTAGTTTTGATTTGCATTTCTCTGACTGCTAGCGATGGTGAGCATTTTTTCATGTACTTATTGATTGATTGTATGTCCTCTTCTGAGAAGTGTCTGTTCAGGTCCTATGCCCATTTATTGATTGGGTTACTTGTTGTCTTATTGTCTAATTTTTTGAGTTCTTTATATATTCTGGTTATTAGGGCTCTATCTGAAGTGTGTGGAGTAAAGATTTGTTCCCAGGATGTAGGCTCCCTGTTTATCTCCCTTATTGTTTCTTTTGCTGAGAAAAAACTTTTTAGTTTGAGTAAGTCCCATTTGTTGATTCTAGTTGTTAACTCTTGCGCTATGGGTTTTCACCCAATCTTGATGATACTTGCAGGTAATGATCAGTACACCAATCCCATTTGGCTCACCAAATTTCCTTCTTCTGGGTTAAACCGTTCGTTTGCAGTAACCGTTTTCATTTTTAGGTTTCCCTCAGTTTTCTCCTATATGGATACATGTAGTTGGAACTCTAAATCAAACAAGGTTTGTGCTAGCTCTTTGAAACCTGGCACAGTAAAGTAGTTCCAAGTTCTGCTTCTATAGTTTGTTTCCTATTGAAGTAACCCCAAGCAGAGACTGACGAGAATCACGTTCATTGAAATGGGATTCATTGAACTCACAGATCCAAAAAACTACGAGTTTCCTGAAATCTCAGCAAACATTTTTTCACCCAATCTTGATGATACTTGCAGGTAAAGATCAGTACACTAATCCCACATGGCTCACCAAATTTCGTTCTTCTGGGGTAAACCGTTCGTTTGCAGTAACCGTTTTCATTTTTAGGTTTCACTCTGTTTTCTCCGATATGGATACATGTAGTTGGAACTCTAAATCAAACACGGTTTGTGCTAGCTCTTTGAAACTTGGCACAATAAAGTAGTTCCAAGTTCTATCTCTACGGTTTATTTCCTATTGAAGTAACCCCAAGCAGAGACTGACGAGAATCACGTTCATTGAAATGGGATTCATTGAACTCACAGATCCAAAAAACTACGAGTTTCCTGAAATCTCAGCAAACATTTTTTCACCCAATCTTGATGATACTTGCAGGTAAAGATCAGTACACTAATCCCACATGGCTCACCAAATTTCGTTCTTCTGGGGTAAACCGTTCGTTTGCAGTAACCGTTTTCATTTTTAGGTTTCACTCTGTTTTCTCCGATATGGATACATGTAGTTGGAACTCTAAATCAAACACGGTTTGTGCTAGCTCTTTGAAACTTGGCACAATAAAGTAGTTCCAAGTTCTATCTCTACGGTTTATTTCCTATTGAAGTAGCCCCAAGCATAGATTGACGACAGTCACTTTCATTTAAAGGGGTTGCCAAGCTTCCAAAAAGTACGAGTTTCCTGAAATCTCAGCAAACATATTTTCACCCAATCTTGATGATACTTGCAGGTAATGATCAGTACACCAATCCCACGTGGCTCACCAAATTTTGTTCTTCTGGGTTAAACCGTTCGTTTGCAGTAACCGTTTTCATTTTTAGGTTTCACTCTGTTTTCTCCTATATTGGATACATGTAGTTGGAACTCTAAATCAAACACGGTTTGTGCAAGATCTTTGAAACTTGGCACAATAAAGTAGTTCCAAGTTCAATCTCTGTGGTTGGTTTTCTATTGAAGTAGCCCCAAGTAGAGACTGACGAGACTCACTTTCATTGAAAGGGGTTGCCAAGCTTCCAAAAAACTACGAGTTTCCTGAAATCTCAGCAAACATTTTTTCACCCAATCTTGATGATCCTTGCTGGTAATGATCAGTACACCAATCCCACTTGGCTCACCAAATTTCCTACTTCTGGGTTAAACCGTTCGTTTGCAGTAACCTTTTTCATTTTTGGGTTTCACTCTGTTTTCTCCTATATTGGATACATGTAGTTGGAACTCTAAATCAAACACGGTTTGTGCTAGCTCTTTGAAACTTGGCACAATAAAGTAGTTCCAAGATCTATCTCTATGGTTTGTTTCCTATTGAAGTAGCCCCAAGCATAGACTGAAGAGACTCACTTTCATTGAAAGGGGTTGCCAAGCTTCCAAAAAACTACGAGTTTCCTGAAATCTCAGCAAACTTTTTTTCACCCAATCTTGATGATACTTGCAGGTAATGATCAGTACACCAATCCCACTTGGTTCACCAAATTTTGTTCTTCTGGGTTAATCCGTTCGTTGGCAGTAACCGTTTTCATTTATAGGTTTCCCTCTGTTTCTCGTATATTGGATACCTGTAGTTGGAACTCTAACTCAAACACGGTTTGTGCTACCTCTTTGAAACTTGGCACAATAAAGTAGTTCCATGTTCTGTCTCTACGGTTTATTTCCTATTGAAGTAGCCCCAAGCATAGATTGACGAGAGTCACTTTCATTTAAAGGGTTTGCCAAGCTTCCAAAAAACTACGAGTTTCCTGAAATCTCAGCAAACGTTTTTTTACCCAATCTTGATGATACTTGCAGGTAATGATCAGTACACCAATCTCACTTGGCTCACCAAATTTCGTTCTTCTGGGTTAAACCGTTCGTTTGCAGTAACCGTTTTCATTTTTAGGTTTCACTCTGTTTTCTCCTATATAGAATACATGTAGTTGGAACTCTAAATCAAACACGGTTTGTGCTAGCTCTTTGAAACTTGGCACAATAAAGTAGTTCCAAGTTCTATCTCTGTGGTTGGTTTCCCATTGAAGTAGCCCCAAGCAGAGACTGACGAGACTCACTTTCATTGAAAGGGGTTGCCAAGCTTCCAAAAACCTACGAGTTTCCTGCAATCTCTGCAAACATTTTTCACCCATTCTTGATGATACTTGCACGTAATGATCAGTACACCAATCCCACTTGGCTCACCAAATTTCGTTCTTCTGGGTTACACCGTTCGTTTGCAGTAACCGTTTTCATGTTTGGGTTTCACTCTGTTTTCTCCGATATGGATACAGGTAGTTGGAATTCTAAATCAAACACGGTTTGTGCTAGCTATTTCAAACTTGGCACAATAAAGTAGTTCCAAGTTCTATCTCTATTGTTTATTTCCTATTGAAGAAGCCCCAAGCATAGACTGAAGAGACTCACTTTCATTGAAAGGGGTGGCCAAGCTTCCAAAATCTATGAGTTTCCTGAAATCTCAGCAAACATATTTTAACCCAAACTTGATGATACTTGCAGGTAATGATCAGTACACCATTCCCATTTGGCTCACCAAATTTCCTTCTTCTGGGTTAAACCGTTCGTTTGCAGTAACCGTTTTCATTTTTAGGTTTCACTCTCTTTTCTCCTATATGGATACATGTAGTTGGAAATCTAAATGAAACACGGTTTGTGCTAGCTCTTTCAAACTTGGCAGAATAAAGTAGTTCCAAGTTCTATATCTATGGTTTGTTTCCTATTGAAGTAGCCCCAAGCAGAGACTGATGAGAATCACTTTCATTGAAAGGGGTTGCCAAGCTTCCACAAAACTACCAGTTTCCTGCAATCTCAGCAAACATTTTTTCACCCAATCTTGATGATACTTGCACGTAATGATCAGTACACTAATCCCACTTGGCTCACCAAATTTCATTCTTCTGGGTTACACCGTTCGTTTGCAGTAACCGTTTTCATTTTTAGGTTTCACTCTGTTTTCTCCTATATTGAATACATGTATTTGGAATTCTAAATCAAACACGGTTTGTGCTAGCTCTTTGAATCTTGGCACCATAAAGTAGTTCCAAGTTCTATCTCTGTGGTTGGTTTCCTATTGATGTAGCCCCAAGCAGAGACTGACGAGACTCACTTACATTGAAAGGGGTTGCCAAGCTTCCAAAAAACTACGAGTTTCCTGCAATCTCAGCAAACATTTTTTCACCCAATCTTGATGATACTTGCACGTAATGATCAGTACACCAATCCCACTTGGCTCACCAAATTTCGTTCTTCTGGGTTACACCGTTCTTTTTCAGTAACCGTTTTCATTTTTGGGTTTCACTCTGTTTTCTCAGATATGGATACATGTAGTTGGAAATCTAAATGAAACACGGTTTGTGCTAGCTATTTCAAACGTGGCACAATAAAGTAGTTCCAAGTTCTATCTCTATGGTTTATTTCCTATTGAAGTAGCCCCAAGCATAGACTGACGAGGGTCACTTTCATTGAATGGGGTGGCCAAGCTTCCAAAATCTATGAGTTTCCTGAAATCTCAACAAAGATATTTTCACCCAATCTTGATGATACTTGCAGGTAATGATCAGTACACCATTCCGATTTGGCTCACCAAATTTCCTTCTTCTGGGTTAAACCGTTCGTTTGCAGTAACCGTTTTCATTTTTGGGTTTCACTCTCTTTTCTCCTATATGGATACATGTAGTTGGAAATCTAAATGAAACACGGTTTGTGCTAGCTCTTTCAAACTTGGCAGAATAAAGTAGTTCCAAGTTCTATATCTATGGTTTGTTTCCTATTGAAGTAGCCCCAAGCAGAGACTGACGAGAATCACTTTCATTGAAAGGGGTTGCCAAGCTTCCAAAAACCTACGAGTTTCCTGCAATCTCTGCAAACATTTTTTCACCCAATCTTGATGATACTTGCACGTAATGATCAGTACACCAATCCCACTTGGCTCACCAAATTTCGTTCTTCTGGGTTACACTGTTCGTTTGCAGTAACCGTTTTCATTTTTGGGTTTCACTCTGTTTTCTCCGATATGGATACATGTAGTTGGAAATCTAAATGAAACACGGTTTGTGCTAGCTCTTTCAAACTTGGCACAATAAAGTAGTTCCAAGTTCTATCTCTATGGTTTATTTCCTATTGAAGTAGCCCCAAGCATAGACTAATGAGAGTCACTTTCATTGAAAGGGGTGGCCAAGCTTCCAAAATCTATGAGTTTCCTGAAATCTCAGCAAACATATTTTAACCCAATCTTGATGATACTTGCAGGTAATGATCAGTACACCAATCCCACGTGGCTCACCAAATTTTGTTCTTCTGGGTTAAACCGTTCGTTTGCAGTAACCGTTTTCATTTTTAGGTTTCACTCTGTTTTCTCCTATATTGGATACATGTAGTTGGAACTCTAAATCAAACACGGTTTGTGCTAGATCTTTGAAACTTGGCACAATAAAGTAGTTCCAAGTTCAATCTCTGTGGTTGGTTTCCTATTGAAGTAGCCCCAAGTAGAGACTGACGAGACTCACTTTCATTGAAAGGGGTTGCCAAGCTTCCAAAAAACTACGAGTTTCATGAAATCTCAGCAAACATTTTTTCACCCAATCTTGATGATCCTTGCTGGTAATGATCAGTACACCAATCCCACTTGGCTCACCAAATTTCCTACTTCTGGGTTAAACCGTTCGTTTGCAGTAACCTTTTTCATTTTTAGGTTTCACTCTGTTTTCTCCTATATTGGATACATGTAGTTGGAACTCGAAATCAAACACGGTTTGTGCTAGCTCTTTGAAACTTGGCACAATAAAGTAGTTCCAAGATCTATCTCTATGGTTTGTTTCCTATTGAAGTAGCCCCAAGCATAGACTGAAGAGACTCACTTTCATTGAAAGGGGTTGCCAAGCTTCCAAAAAACTACGAGTTTCCTGAAATCTCAGCAAACTTTTTTTCACCCAATCTTGATGATACTTGCAGGTAATGATCAGTACACCAATCCCACTTGGCTCACCAAATTTTGTTCTTCTGGATTAATCCGTTCGTTTGCAGTAACCGTTTTCATTTATAGGTTTCCCTCTGTTTTCTCGTATATTGGATACCTGTAGTTGGAACTCTAACTCAAACACGGTTTGTGCTACCTCTTTGAAACTTGGCACAATAAAGTAGTTCCATGTTCTGTCTCTACGGTTTATTTCCTATTGAAGTAGCCCCAAGCATAGATTGACGAGAGTCACTTTCATTTAAAGGTTTTGCCAAGCTTCCAAAAATCTACGAGTTTCCTGAAATCTCAGCAAACGTTTTTTTACCCAATCTTGATGATACTTGCAGGTAATGATCAGTACACCAATCTCACTTGGCTCACCAAATTTCGTTCTTCTGGGTTAAACCGTTCGTTTGCAGTAACCGTTTTCATTTTTAGGTTTCACTCTGTTTTCTCCTATATTGGATACATGTAGTTGGAACTCTAAATCAAACACGGTTTGTGCTAGCTCTTTGAAACTTGGCACAATAAAGTAGTTCCAAGTTCTATCTCTGTGGTTGGTTTCCCATTGAAGTAGCCCCAAGCAGAGACTGACGAGACTCACTTTCATTGAAAGGGGTTGCCAAGCTTCCAAAAACCTACGAGTTTCCTGAAATCTCAGCAAACATTTTTTCACCCAATCTTGATGATACTTGCAGGTAATGATCAGTATACCAATCCCATTTGGCTCACCAAATTTCCTTCTTCTGGGGTAAACCGTTCGTTTGCAGTAACCGTTTTCATTTTTGGGTTTCACTCTCTTTTCTCCGATATGGATACATGTAGTTGGAAATCTAAATGAAACACGGTTTGTGCTAGCTCTTTGAAACTTGACAGAATTAAGTAGTTCCAAGTTCTATCTCTATGGTTTATTTCCTATTGAAGTAGCCCCAAGCAGAGACTGACGAGAATCACTTTCATTGAAAGGGGTTGCCAAGCTTCCAAAAAACTACGAGTTTCCTGAAATCTCGGCAAACATATTTTCACCCAATCTTGATGATACTTGCAGGTAATGATCAGTACACCAATCCCATTTGGCTCACCAAATTTCCTTCTTCTGGGTTAAACCGTTCGTTTGCACTAACCGTTTTCATTTTTGGGTTTCACTCTCTTTTCTCCTATATGGATACATGTAGTTGGAATTCTAAATGAAACACGGTTTGTGCTAGCTCTTTCAAACTTGGCAGAATGAAGTAGTTCCAAGTTCGATCTCTGTGGTTTGTTTCCTATTGAAGTAGCCCCAAGCATAGACTGACGAGGGTCACTTTCATTGAATGGGGTGGCCAAGCTTCCAAAATCTATGAGTTTCCTGAAATCTCAACAAACATATTTTCACCCAATCTTGATGATACTTGCAGGTAATGATCAGTACACCATTCCGATTTGGCTCACCAAATTTCCTTCTTCTGTGTTAAACCGTTCGTTTGCAGTAACCGTTTTCATTTTTGGGTTTCACTCTCTTTTCTCCTATATGGATACATGTAGTTGGAAATCTAAATGAAACACGGTTTGTGGTAGCTTTTTCAAACTTGGCAGAATAAAGTAGTTCCAAGTTCTATATCTATGGTTTGTTTCCTATTGAAGTCGCCCCAAGAAGAGACTGACGAGACTCACTTTCATTGAAAAGGGTTGCCAAGCTTCCAAAAAACTACGAGTTTCCTGCAATCTCAGCAAACATTTTTTCACCCAATCTTGATGATACTTGCACGTAATGATCAGTACACCAATCCCACTTGGCTCACCAAATTTCGTTCTTCTGGGTTAAACCGTTCGTTTGCAGTAACCGTTTTCATTTTTAGGTTTCACTCTGTTTCCTCCTATATTGAATACATGTAGTTGGAACTCTAAATCAAACACGGTTTGTGCTAGCACTTTGAAACTTGGCACCATAAAGTAGTTCCAAGTTCTATCACTGTGGTTGGTTTCCTATTGATGTAGACCCAAGCAGAGACTGACGAGACTCACTTTCATTGAAAGGGGTTGCCAAGCTTCCAAAAAACTACGAGTTTCCTGAAATCTCAGCAAACATTTTTTCACCCAATCTTGATGATACTTGCAGGTAATGATCAGTACACGAATCCCATTTGGCTCACCAAATTTCCTTCTTCTGGGTTAAACCGTTCATTTGCAGTAACCGTTTTCATTTTTGGGTTTCACTCTGTTTTCTCCGATATGGATACATGTAGTTGGAAATCTAAATGAAACACGGTTTGTGCTAGCTATTTCAAACGTGGCACAATAAAGTATTTCCAAGTTCTATCTCTATGTTTTATTTCCTATTGAAGTAGCCCCAAGCATAGACTGACGAGGGTCACTTTCATTGAATGGGGTGGCCAAGCTTCCAAAATCTATGAGTTTCCTGAAATCTCAACAAACATATTTTCACCCAATCTTGATGATACTTGCAGGTAATGATCAGTACACCATTCCCATTTGGCTCACCAAATTTCCTTCTTCTGGGTTAAACCGTTCGTTTGCAGTAACCGTTTTCATTTTTGGGTTTCACTCTCTTTTCTCCTATATGGATACATGTAGTTGGAAATCTAAATGAAACACGGTTTGTGCTAGCTCTTTCAAACTTGGCAGAATAAAGTAGTTCCAAGTTCTATATCTATGGTTTGTTTCCTATTGAAGTAGCCCCAAGCAGAGACTGACGAGAATCACTTTCATTGAAAGGGGTTGCCAAGCTTCCAAAAACCTACGAGTTTCCTGCAATCTCTGCAAACATTTTTTCACCCAATCTTGATGATACTTGCACGTAATGATCAGTACACCAATCCCACTTGGCTCACCAAATTTCGTTCTTCTGGGTTACACTGTTCGTTTGCAGTAACCGTTTTCATTTTTGGGTTTCACTCTGTTTTCTCCGATATGGATACATGTAGTTGGAAATCTAAATGAAACACGGTTTGTGCTAGCTCTTTCAAACTTGGCACAATAAAGTAGTTCCAAGTTCTATCTCTATGGTTTATTTCCTATTGAAGTAGCCCCAAGCATAGACTAATGAGAGTCACTTTCATTGAAAGGGGTGGCCAAGCTTCCAAAATCTATGAGTTTCCTGAAATCTCAGCAAACATATTTTAACCCAATCTTGATGATACTTGCAGGTAATGATCAGTACACCAATCCCACGTGGCTCACCAAATTTTGTTCTTCTGGGTTAAACCGTTCGTTTGCAGTAACCGTTTTCATTTTTAGGTTTCACTCTGTTTTCTCCTATATTGGATACATGTAGTTGGAACTCTAAATCAAACACGGTTTGTGCTAGATCTTTGAAACTTGGCACAATAAAGTAGTTCCAAGTTCAATCTCTGTGGTTGGTTTCCTATTGAAGTAGCCCCAAGTAGAGACTGACGAGACTCACTTTCATTGAAAGGGGTTGCCAAGCTTCCAAAAAACTACGAGTTTCATGAAATCTCAGCAAACATTTTTTCACCCAATCTTGATGATCCTTGCTGGTAATGATCAGTACACCAATCCCACTTGGCTCACCAAATTTCGTTCTTCTGGGTTAAACCGTTCGTTTGCAGTAACCTTTTTCATTTTTAGGTTTCACTCTGTTTTCTCCTATATTGGATACATGTAGTTGGAACTCTAAATCAAACACGGTTTGTGCTAGCTCTTTGAAACTTGGCACAATAAAGTAGTTCCAAGATCTATCTCTATGGTTTGTTTCCTATTGAAGTAGCCCCAAGCATAAACTGAAGAGACTCACTTTCATTGAAAGGGGTTGCCAAGCTTCCAAAAAACTACGAGTTTCCTGAAATCTCAGCAAACTTTTTTTCACCCAATCTTGATGATACTTGCAGGTAATGATCAGTACACCAATCCCACTTGGCTCACCAAATTTTGTTCTTCTGGGTTAATCCGTTCGTTTGCAGTAACCGTTTTCATTTATAGGTTTCCCTCTGTTTTCTCGTATATTGGATACCTGTAGTTGGAACTCTAACTCAAACACGGTTTGTGCTAGCTCTTTGAAACTTGGCACAATAAAGTAGTTCCATGTTCTGTCTCTACGGTTTATTTCCTATTGAAGTAGCCCCAAGCATAGATTGACGAGAGTCACTTTCATTTAAAGGGTTTGCCAAGCTTCCAAAAAACTACGAGTTTCCTGAAATCTCGGCAAACATATTTTCACCCAATCTTGATGATACTTGCAGGTAATGATCAGTACACCAATCCCATTTGGCTCACCAAATTTCCTTCTTCTGGGTTAAACCGTTCGTTTGCACTAACCGTTTTCATTTTTGGGTTTCACTCTCTTTTCTCCTATATGGATACATGTAGTTGGAATTCTAAATGAAACACGGTTTGTGCTAGCTCTTTCAAACTTGGCAGAATGAAATAGTTCCAAGTTCGATCTCTGTGGTTTGTTTCCTATTGAAGTAGCCCCAAGCACAGACTGACCAGACTCACTTTCATTGAAATGGGTTGCCAAGATTCCAAAAACCTACGAGTTTCCTGAAATCTCAGCAAACATTTTTTCACCCAATCTTGATGATACTTGCAGGTAATGATCAGTACACCAATCCCATTAGGCTCACCAAATTTCCTTCTTCTGGGTTAAACCGTTCGTTTGCAGTAACCGTTTTCATTTTTGGGTTTCACTCTGTTTTCTCCTATATGGATACATGTAGTTGGAACTCTAAATCAAACACGGTTTGTGCTAGCACTTTGAAACATGGCACCATAAAGTAGTTCCAAGTTCTATCTCTGTGGTTGTTTTCCTATTGATGTAGCCCCAAGCAGAGACTGACGAGACTCACTTTCATTGAAAGGGGTTGCCAAGCTTCCAAAAAACTAAGAGTTTCCTGAAATCTCAGAAAACATTTTTTCACCCAATCTTGATGATACTTGCAGGTAATGATCAGTACACCATTCCCATTTGGCTCACCAAATTTCCTTCTTCTGGGTTAAACCGTTCGTTTGCAGTAACCGTTTTCATTTTTGGGTTTCACTCTGTTTTCTCAGATATGGATACATGTAGTTGGAAATCTAAATGAAACACGGTTTGTGCTAGCTATTTCAAACGTGGCACAATAAAGTAGTTCCAAGTTCTATCTCTATGGTTTATTTCCTATTGAAGTAGCCCCAAGCATAGACTGACGAGGGTCACTTTCATTGAATGGGATGGCCAAGCTTCCAAAATCTATGAGTTTCCTGAAATCTCAACAAACATATTTTCACCCAATCTTGATGATACTTGCAGGTAATGATCAGTACACCATTCCGATTTGGCTCACCAAATTTCCTTCTTCTGGGTTAAACCGTTCGTTTGCAGTAACCGTTTTCATTTTTGGGTTTCACTCTCTTTTCTCCTATATGGATACATGTAGTTGGAAATCTAAATGAAACACGGTTTGTGGTAGCTCTTTCAAACTTGGCAGAATAAAGTAGTTCCAAGTTCTATATCTATGGTTTGTTTCCTATTGAAGTCGCCCCAAGCAGAGACTGACGAGACTCACTTTCATTGAAAAGGGTTGCCAAGCTTCCAAAAAACTACGAGTTTCCTGCAATTTCCGCAAACATTTTTTCACCCAATCTTGATGATACTTGCACGTAATGATCAGTACACCAATCCCACATGGCTCACCAAATTTCGTTCTTCTGGGTTAAACCGTTCGTTTGCAGTAACCGTTTTCATTTTTAGGTTTCACTCTGTTTTCTCCTATATTGAATACATGTAGTTGGAACTCTAAATCAAACACGGTTTGTGCTAGCACTTTGAAACTTGGCACCATAAAGTAGTTCCAAGTTCTATCTCTGTGGTTGGTTTCCTATTGATGTAGACCCAAGCAGAGACTGACGAGACTCACTTTCATTGAAAGGGGTTGCCAAGCTTCCAAAAAACTACGAGTTTCCTGAAATCTCAGCAAACATTTTTTCACCCAATCTTGATGATACTTGCAGGTAATGATCAGTACACCATTCCCATTTGGCTCACCAAATTTCCTTCTTCTGGGTTAAACCGTTCGTTTGCAGTAACCGTTTTCATTTTTGGGTTTCACTCTGTTTTCTCCGATATGGATACATGTAGTTGGAAATCTAAATGAAACACGGTTTGTGCTAGCTATTTCAAACGTGGCACAATAAAGTATTTCCAAGTTCTATCTCTATGGTTTATTTCCTATTGAAGTAGCCCCAAGCATAGACTGACGAGGGTCACTTTCATTGAATGGGGTGGCCAAGATTCCAAAATCTATGAGTTTCCTGAAATCTCAACAAACATATTTTCACCCAATCTTGATGATACTTGCAGGTAATGATCAGTACACCATTCCGATTTGGCTCACCAAATTTCCTTCTTCTGGGTTAAACCGTTCGTTTGCAGTAACCGTTTTCATTTTTGGGTTTCACTCTCTTTTCTCCTATATGGATACATGTAGTTGGAAATCTAAATGAAACACGGTTTGTGCTAGCTCTTTCAAACTTGGCAGAATAAAGTAGTTCCAAGTTCTATATCTGTGGTTTGTTTCCTATTGAAGTAGCCCCAAGCAGAGACTGACGAGAATCACTTTCATTGAAAGGGGTTGCCAAGCTTCCAAAAACCTACGAGTTTCCTGCAATCTCTGCAAACATTTTTTCACCCAATCTTGATGATACTTGCACGTAATGATCAGTACACCAATCCCACTTGGCTCACCAAATTTCGTTCTTCTGGGTTACACTGTTCGTTTGCAGTAACCGTTTTCATTTTTGGGTTTCACTCTGTTTTCTCCGATATGGATACATGTAGTTGGAAATCTAAATGAAACACGGTTTGTGCTAGCTCTTTCAAACTTGGCACAATAAAGTAGTTCCAAGTTCTATCTCTATGGTTTATTTCCTATTGAAGTAGCCCCAAGCATAGACTAATGAGAGTCACTTTCATTGAAAGGGTTGGCCAAGCTTCCAAAATCTATGAGTTTCCTGAAATCTCAGCAAACATATTTTAACCCAATCTTGATGATACTTGCAGGTAATGATCAGTACACCATTCCCATTTGGCTCACCAAATTTCGTTCTTCTGGGTTAAGCCGTTCGTTTGCAGTAACCGTTTTCATTTTTGGGTTTCACTCTCGTTTCTCCTATATGGATACATGTATTTGGAAATCTAAATGAAACACGGTTTGTGCTAGCTCTTTCAAACTTGGCAGAATAAAGTAGTTCCAAGTTCTATATCTATGGTTTGTTTCCAATTGAAGTAGCCACAAGCAGAGACTGACGAGAATCACTTTCATTGAAAGGGGTTGCCAAGCTTCCAAAAAACTACGAGTTTCCTGCAATCTCAGCAAACATTTTTTCACCCAATCTTGATGATACTTGCAGGTAATGATGAGTACACCATTCCCATTTGGCTCACCAAATTTCCTTCTTCTGGGTTAAACCGTTCGTTTGCAGTAACTGTTTTCATTTTTGGGTTTCACTCTCTTTTCTCCTATATGGATACATGTAGTTGGAAATCTAAATGAAACACGGTTTGTGCTAGCTCTTTCAAACTTGGCAGAATAAAGTAGTTCCAAGTTCTATATATATGGTTTGTTTCCAATTGAAGTAGCCCCAAGCAGAGACTGACGAGAATCACTTTCATTGAAAGGGGTTGCCAAGCTTCCACAAACCTACGAGTTTCCTGCAATCTCAGCAAACATTTTTTCACCCAATCTTGATGATACTTGCACGTAATGATCAGTACACCAATCCCACTTGGCTCACCAAATTTCGTTCTTCTGGGTTACACTGTTCGTTTGCAGTAACCGTTTTCATTTTTGGGTTTCACTCTGTTTTCTCCGATATGGATACATGTAGTTGGAAATCTAAATGACACACGGTTTGTGCTAGCTATTTCAAACTTGGCACAATAAAGTAGTTCCAAGTTCTCTCTCTATGGTTTATTTCCTATTGAAGTAGCCCCAAGCAGAGACTGACGAGAATCACTTTCATTGAAAGGGGTTGCCAAGCTTCCAAAATCTACGAGTTTCCTGAAATCTCAGCAAACATTTTTTCACCCAATCTTGATGATACCTGCAGGTAATGATCAGTACACGAATCCCATTTGGCTCACCAAATTTCCTTCTTCTAAGTTAAACCGTTCGTTTGCAGTAACCGTTTTCATTTTGGGGTTTTACTCTGTTTTCTCCGTTATGGATACATGTAGACGGAACTCTAAATGAAACACGGTTTGTGCTGGCTCTTTGAAACTTGGCACAATAAAGTAGTTCCAAGTTCTATCTCTATTGTTTGTTTCCTATTGAAGTAGCCCCAAGCAGAGACTGACGAGAATCACTTTCATTGAAAGGGGTTGCCAAGCTTCCAAAAAACTACGAGTTTCCTGAAATCTCAGCAAACATTTTTTCACCCAATCTTGATGAGACTTGCACGTAATGATCAGTACACCAATCCCACTTGGCTCACCAAATTTCGTTCTTCTGGGTTAAACCGTTCGTTTGCAGTAACCGTTTACATTTTTAGGTTTCACTCT
This sequence comes from Urocitellus parryii, assembly GCF_045843805.1. Classification (NCBI taxonomy): domain Eukaryota; kingdom Metazoa; phylum Chordata; class Mammalia; order Rodentia; family Sciuridae; genus Urocitellus; species Urocitellus parryii. The sequence continues at coordinate 15,760 of NW_027553410.1, forward strand.
GTTTTCTCCAATATTGAATACATGTAGTTGGAACTCTAAATCAAACACGGTTTGTGCCAGCTCTTTCAAACTTTTCAGAATAAAGTAGTTCCACGTTCTTCTCTGTGGTTGGTTTCCAAATGAAGTAGCCCCAAGCAGAGACTGAGGAGACTCACTTTCATTGAAAGGGGTTGCCAAACTTCCAAAAAACTACGAGTTTCCTGCAATCTCAGCAAACATTTTTTCACCCAATCTTGATGATACTTGCACGTAATGATCAGTACACCAATCCCACTTGGCTCACCAAATTTCGTTCTTCTGGGTTAAACCGTTCGTTTGCAGTAACCGTTTTCATTTTTAGGTTTCACTCTGTTTTCTCCTATATTGAATACATGTATTTGGAACTCTAAATCAAACACGGTTTGTGCTAGCTCTTTGAAACTTGGCACCATAAAGTAGTTCCAAGTTCTATCTCTGCGGTTGGTTTCCTATTGAAGTAGCCCCAAGCAGAGACTGAGGAGACTCACTTTCATTGAAAGGGGTTGCCAAACTTCCAAAAAACTACGAGTTTCCTGCAATCTCAGCAAATATTTTTTCACCCAATCTTGATGATACTTGCACGTAATGATCAGTACACCAATCCCACTTGGCTCACCAAATTTCCTTCTTCTGGGTTAAACCGTTCGTTTGCACTAACCGTTTTCATTTTTGGGTTTCACTCTCTTTTCTCCTATATGGATACATGTAGTTGGAATTCTAAATGAAACACGGTTTGTGCTAGCTCTTTCAAACTTGGCAGAATGAAATAGTTCCAAGTTCGATCTCTGTGGTTTGTTTCCTATTGAAGTAGCCCCAAGCACAGACTGACCAGACTCACTTTCATTGAAATGGGTTGCCAAGATTCCAAAAACCTACGAGTTTCCTGAAATCTCAGCAAACATTTTTTCACCCAATCTTGATGATACTTGCAGGTAATGATCAGTACACCAATCCCATTAGGCTCACCAAATTTCCTTCTTCTGGGTTAAACCGTTCGTTTGCAGTAACCGTTTTCATTTTTGGGTTTCACTCTGTTTTCTCCTATATGGATACATGTAGTTGGAACTCTAAATCAAACACGGTTTGTGCTAGCACTTTGAAACATGGCACCATAAAGTAGTTCCAAGTTCTATCTCTGTGGTTGTTTTCCTATTGATGTAGCCCCAAGCAGAGACTGACGAGACTCACTTTCATTGAAAGGGGTTGCCAAGCTTCCAAAAAACTAAGAGTTTCCTGAAATCTCAGAAAACATTTTTTCACCCAATCTTGATGATACTTGCAGGTAATGATCAGTACACCATTCCCATTTGGCTCACCAAATTTCCTTCTTCTGGGTTAAACCGTTCGTTTGCAGTAACCGTTTTCATTTTTGGGTTTCACTCTGTTTTCTCAGATATGGATACATGTAGTTGGAAATCTAAATGAAACACGGTTTGTGCTAGCTATTTCAAACGTGGCACAATAAAGTAGTTCCAAGTTCTATCTCTATGGTTTATTTCCTATTGAAGTAGCCCCAAGGCATAGACTGACGAGGGTCACTTTCATTGAATGGGATGGCCAAGCTTCCAAAATCTATGAGTTTCCTGAAATCTCAACAAACATATTTTCACCCAATCTTGATGATACTTGCAGGTAATGATCAGTACACCATTCCGATTTGGCTCACCAAATTTCCTTCTTCTGGGTTAAACCGTTCGTTTGCAGTAACCGTTTTCATTTTTGGGTTTCACTCTCTTTTCTCCTATATGGATACATGTAGTTGGAAATCTAAATGAAACACGGTTTGTGGTAGCTCTTTCAAACTTGGCAGAATAAAGTAGTTCCAAGTTCTATATCTATGGTTTGTTTCCTATTGAAGTCGCCCCAAGCAGAGACTGACGAGACTCACTTTCATTGAAAAGGGTTGCCAAGCTTCCAAAAACTACGAGTTTCCTGCAATTTCCGCAAACATTTTTTCACCCAATCTTGATGATACTTGCACGTAATGATCAGTACACCAATCCCACATGGCTCACCAAATTTCGTTCTTCTGGGTTAAACCGTTCGTTTGCAGTAACCGTTTTCATTTTTAGGTTTCACTCTGTTTTCTCCTATATTGAATACATGTAGTTGGAACTCTAAATCAAACACGGTTTGTGCTAGCACTTTGAAACTTGGCACCATAAAGTAGTTCCAAGTTCTATCTCTGTGGTTGGTTTCCTATGGATGTAGACCCAAGCAGAGACTGACGAGACTCACTTTCATTGAAAGGGTTGCCAAGCTTCCAAAAAACTACGAGTTTCCTGAAATCTCAGCAAACATTTTTCACCCAATCTTGATGAATACTTGCAGGTAATGATCAGTACACCATTCCCATTTGGCTCACCAAATTTCCTTCTTCTGGGTTAAACCGTTCGTTTGCAGTAACCGTTTTCATTTTTGGGTTTCACTCTGTTTTCTCCGATATGGATACATGTAGTTGGAAATCTAAATGAAACACGGTTTGTGCTAGCTATTTCAAACGTGGCACAATAAAGTATTTCCAAGTTCTATCTCTATGGTTTATTTCCTATTGAAGTAGCCCCAAGCATAGACTGACGAGGGTCACTTTCATTGAATGGGGTGGCCAAGATTCCAAAATCTATGAGTTTCCTGAAATCTCAACAAACATATTTTCACCCAATCTTGATGATACTTGCAGGTAATGATCAGTACACCATTCCGATTTGGCTCACCAAATTTCCTTCTTCTGGGTTAAACCGTTCGTTTGCAGTAACCGTTTTCATTTTTGGGTTTCACTCTCTTTTCTCCTATATGGATACATGTAGTTGGAAATCTAAATGAAACACGGTTTGTGCTAGCTCTTTCAAACTTGGCAGAATAAAGTAGTTCCAAGTCTATATCTGTGGTTTGTTTCCTATTGAAGTAGCCCCAAGCAGAGACTGACGAGAATCACTTTCATTGAAAGGGGTTGCCAAGCTTCCAAAAACCTACGAGTTTCCTGCAATCTCTGCAAACATTTTTTCACCCAATCTTGATGATACTTGCACGTAATGATCAGTACACCAATCCCACTTGGCTCACCAAATTTCGTTCTTCTGGGTTACACTGTTCGTTTGCAGTAACCGTTTTCATTTTTGGGTTTCACTCTGTTTTCTCCGATATGGATACATGTAGTTGGAAATCTAAATGAAACACGGTTTGTGCTAGCTCTTTCAAACTTGGCACAATAAAGTAGTTCCAAGTTCTATCTCTATGGTTTATTTCCTATTGAAGTAGCCCCAAGCATAGACTAATGAGAGTCACTTTCATTGAAAGGGTTGGCCAAGCTTCAAAATCTATGAGTTTCCTGAAATCTCAGCAAACATATTTTAACCCAATCTTGATGATACTTGCAGGTAATGATCAGTACACCATTCCCATTTGGCTCACCAAATTTCGTTCTTCTGGGTTAAGCCGTTCGTTTGCAGTAACCGTTTTCATTTTTGGGTTTCACTCTCGTTTCTCCTATATGGATACATGTATTTGGAAATCTAAATGAAACACGGTTTGTGCTAGCTCTTTCAAACTTGGCAGAATAAAGTAGTTCCAAGTTCTATATCTATGGTTTGTTTCCAATTGAAGTAGCCACAAGCAGAGACTGACGAGAATCACTTTCATTGAAAGGGGTTGCCAAGCTTCCAAAAAACTACGAGTTTCCTGCAATCTCAGCAAACATTTTTTCACCCAATCTTGATGATACTTGCAGGTAATGATGAGTACACCATTCCCATTTGGCTCACCAAATTTCCTTCTTCTGGGTTAAACCGTTCGTTTGCAGTAACTGTTTTCATTTTTGGGTTTCACTCTCTTTTCTCCTATATGGATACATGTAGTTGGAAATCTAAATGAAACACGGTTTGTGCTAGCTCTTTCAAACTTGGCAGAATAAAGTAGTTCCAAGTTCTATATATATGGTTTGTTTCCAATTGAAGTAGCCCCAAGCAGAGACTGACGAGAATCACTTTCATTGAAAGGGGTTGCCAAGCTTCCACAAACCTACGAGTTTCCTGCAATCTCAGCAAACATTTTTTCACCCAATCTTGATGATACTTGCACGTAATGATCAGTACACCAATCCCACTTGGCTCACCAAATTTCGTTCTTCTGGGTTACACTGTTCGTTTGCAGTAACCGTTTTCATTTTTGGGTTTCACTCTGTTTTCTCCGATATGGATACATGTAGTTGGAAATCTAAATGACACACGGTTTGTGCTAGCTATTTCAAACTTGGCACAATAAAGTAGTTCCAAGTTCTCTCTCTATGGTTTATTTCCTATTGAAGTAGCCCCAAGCAGAGACTGACGAGAATCACTTTCATTGAAAGGGGTTGCCAAGCTTCCAAAATCTACGAGTTTCCTGAAATCTCAGCAAACATTTTTTCACCCAATCTTGATGATACCTGCAGGTAATGATCAGTACACGAATCCCATTTGGCTCACCAAATTTCCTTCTTCTAAGTTAAACCGTTCGTTTGCAGTAACCGTTTTCATTTTGGGGTTTTACTCTGTTTTCTCCGTTATGGATACATGTAGACGGAACTCTAAATGAAACACGGTTTGTGCTGGCTCTTTGAAACTTGGCACAATAAAGTAGTTCCAAGTTCTATCTCTATTGTTTGTTTCCTATTGAAGTAGCCCCAAGCAGAGACTGACGAGAATCACTTTCATTGAAAGGGGTTGCCAAGCTTCCAAAAAACTACGAGTTTCCTGAAATCTCAGCAAACATTTTTTCACCCAATCTTGATGAGACTTGCACGTAATGATCAGTACACCAATCCCACTTGGCTCACCAAATTTCGTTCTTCTGGGTTAAACCGTTCGTTTGCAGTAACCGTTTACATTTTTAGGTTTCACTCTGTTTTCTCCAATATTGAATACATGTAGTTGGAACTCTAAATCAAACACGGTTTGTGCCAGCTCTTTCAAACTTTTCAGAATAAAGTAGTTCCACGTTCTTCTCTGTGGTTGGTTTCCAAATGAAGTAGCCCCAAGCAGAGACTGAGGAGACTCACTTTCATTGAAAGGGGTTGCCAAACTTCCAAAAAACTACGAGTTTCCTGCAATCTCAGCAAACATTTTTTCACCCAATCTTGATGATACTTGCACGTAATGATCAGTACACCAATCCCACTTGGCTCACCAAATTTCGTTCTTCTGGGTTAAACCGTTCGTTTGCAGTAACCGTTTTCATTTTTAGGTTTCACTCTGTTTTCTCCTATATTGAATACATGTATTTGGAACTCTAAATCAAACACGGTTTGTGCTAGCTCTTTGAAACTTGGCACCATAAAGTAGTTCCAAGTTCTATCTCTGCGGTTGGTTTCCTATTGAAGTAGCCCCAAGCATAGACTGACGAGACTCACTTTCATTGAAAGGGGTTGCCAAGCTTCCAAAAAACTACCAGTTTTCTGAAATCTCAGCAAACATTTTTTCACCCAATCTTGATGATACTTGCAGGTAATGATCAGTACACCAATCCCACTTGGCTCACCAAATTTCGTTCTTCTGGGTTAAACCGTTCGTTTTCAGTAATCGTTTTCATTTTTAGGTTTCACTCTGTTTTCTCCAATATGGATACATGTACTTGGAACTCTAAATCAAACACGGTTTGTGCTAGCTCTTTGAAACTTGGCACCATAAAGTAGTTCCAAGTTCTATCTCTGCGGTTGGTTTCCTATTGAAGTAGCCCCAAGCACAGACTGACGAGACTCACTTTCATTGAAAGGGGTTGCCAAGCTTCCAAAAAACTACCAGTTTCCTGAAATCTCAGCAAACATTTTTTCACCCAATCTTGATGATACTTGCAGTAAAGATCAGTACACCAATCCCATTTGGCTCACCAAATTTCGTTCTTCTGGGGTAAACCGTTTGTTTGCAGTAACCGTTTTCATTTTTAGGTTTCACTCTGTTTTCTCCTATATGGATACATGTAGTTGGAACTCTAAATCAAACACGGTTTGTGCTAGCTCTTTGAAACTTGGCACAATAAAGTAGTTCCAAGTTCTATCTCTACGGTTTATTTCCTATTGAAGTAGCCCCAAGCATAGATTGACGAGAGTCACTTTCATTTAAAGGGGTTGCCAAGCTTCCAAAAAAACGACGAGTTTCCTGAAATTTCAGCAAACTTTTTTTCACCCAATCTTGATGATACTTGCAGATAATGATCAGTACACCAATCCCACTTGGCTCACCAAATTTCATTCTTCAGGGTTAAACCGTTAGTTTTCAGTAATCGTTTTCATTTTTAGGTTTCCCTCTGTTTTCTCCTATATTGGATACATGTAGTTGGAACACTAAATCAAACACGGTTTGTGCTAGCTCTTTGAAACTTGGCACAATAAAGTAGTTCCAAGTTCTATCTCTGTAATTTTTTTCCTATTGAAATAGCCCCAAGCATAGACTGACGAGACTCACTTTCATTGAAAGGGGTTGCCAACCTTCCAAAAACCTACGAGTTTCCTGAAATCTCAGCAAGCATTTTTTCACCCAATCTTGATGATACTTGCAGGTAATGATCAGTACACCAATCCCATTTGGCTCACCAAATTTCCTTCTTCTGGGTTAAACCGTTTCGTTTGCAGTAACCGTTTTCATTTTTAGGTTTCCCTCAGTTTTCTCGTATATGGTTACATGTAGTTGGAACTCTAAATCAAACACGGTTTGTGCTAGCTCTTTGAAACTTGGCACAATAAAGTAGTTCCAAGATCTATCTCTATGGTTTGTTTCCTATGGAAGTAGCCCCAAGCATAGACTGAAGAGACTCACTTTCATTGAAAGGGTTGCCAAGCTTCCAAAAAACTACGAGTTTCCTGAAATCTCAGCAAACATTTTTTCACCCAATCTTGATGATACTTGCAGGTAAAGATCAGTACACCAATCCCATTTGGCTCACCAAATTTCGTTCTTCTGGGTAAACCGTTTGTTTGCAGTAACCGTTTTCATTTTTAGGTTTCACTCTGTTTTCTCCTATATGGATACATGTAGTTGGAACTCTAAATCAAACACGGTTTGTGCTAGCTCTTTGAAACTTGGCACAATAAAGTAGTTCCAAGTTCTATCTCTACGGTTTATTTCCTATTGAAGTAGCCCCAAGCATAGATTGACGAGAGTCACTTTCATTTAAAGGGGTTGCCAAGCTTCCAAAAAAACGACGAGTTTCCTGAAATTTCAGCAAACTTTTTTTCACCCAATCTTGATGATCCTTGCAGATAATGATCAGTACACCAATCCCACTTGGCTCACCAAATTTCATTCTTCAGGGTTAAACCGTTAGTTTTCAGTAATCGTTTTCATTTTTAGGTTTCCCTCTGTTTTCTCCTATATTGGATACATGTAGTTGGAACTCTAAATCAAACACGGTTTGTGCTAGCTCTTTGAAACTTGGCACAATAAAGTAGTTCCAAGTTCTATCTCTGTAATTTTTTCCTATTGAAGTAGCCCCAAGCATAGACTGACGAGACTCACTTTCATTGAAAGGGGTTGCCAAGCTTCCAAAAACCTACGAGTTTCCTGAAATCTCAGCAAGCATTTTTTCACCCAATCTTGATGATACTTGCAGGTAATGATCAGTACACCAATCCCATTTGGCTCACCAAATTTCCTTCTTCTGGGTTAAACCGTTCGTTTGCAGTAACCGTTTTCATTTTTAGGTTTCCCTCAGTTTTCTCGTATATGGTTACATGTAGTTGGAACTCTAAATCAAACACGGTTTGTGCTAGCTCTTTGAAACTTGGCACAATAAAGTAGTTCCAAGATCTATCTCTATGGTTTGTTTCCTATGGAAGTAGCCCCAAGCATAGACTGAAGAGACTCACTTTCATTGAAAGGGGTTGCCAAGCTTCCAAAAAACTACGAGTTTCCTGAAATCTCAGCAAACATTTTTTCACCCAATCTTGATGATACTTGCAGGTAATGATGAGTACACCATCCCACTTGGCTCACCAAATTTCGTTCTTCTGGCTTAAACAGTTCGTTTACAGTAACCATTTTCATTTTTAGGGTAAACTCTGGTTTCTCCTATATGGATACATGTAGATGGAACTCTAAATCGAACATGTTTTGTGCTAGCTCTTTGAAACTTGGCACAATAAAATAGTTCCAAGTTCTATCTCTATGGTTGTTTCCTATTGAAGTAACCCCAAGCAGAGATTGACGAGAATCACGTTCATTGGAAAGGGTTTCATTGAACTCGTATATCCAAAAAACTACGAGTTTCCTGAAATCTCAGCAAACACTTTTTCACCCAATCTTGATGATACTTGCAGGTAATGATCAGTACACCAATCCCACTTGGATCACCAAATTTCGTTCTTCTGGTTTAACCGTTCGTTTGCAGTAACCGTTTTCATTTATAGGTTTCCCTCTGTTTTCTCGTATATGGATACATGTAGTTGGAATTCTAAATCAAACAAGGTTTGTGCTAGCTCTTTGAAACCTGGCACAGTAAAGTAGTTGCAAGTTCTGCTTCTATAGTTTGTTTCCTAGTGAAGTAACCCCAAGCAGAGACTGACGAGAATCACGTTCATTGAAATGGGATTCATTGAACTCACAGATCCAAAAAACTACGAGTTTCCTGAAATCTCAGCAAACATTTTTTCACCCAATCTTGATGATACTTGCAGGTAATGATCAGTACACCAATCCCACTTGGCTCACCAAATTTCGTTCTTCTGGGTTAAACCGTTCGTTTGCAGTAACCGTTTTCATTTTTAGGTTTCACTCTGTTTTCTCCTATATTGAATACATGTAGTTGGAACTCTAAATCAAACACGGTTTGTGCTAGCTCTTTGAAACTTGGCACAATAAAGTAGTTCCAAGTTCAATCTCTGTGGTTGGTTTCCTATTGAAGTAGCCCCAAGCAGAGACTGACGAGAGTCACTTTCAGTGAAAGGGGTTGCCAAGCTTCCAAAAAACTACGAGTTTCCTGAAATCTCAGCAAGCATTTTTTCACCCAATCTTTTTTTTTTTTTTTGAATAGGCAATTTTATTTTATTTTTTTATTTTTTTTAATTGTTGGTCGTTCAAAACATTACATAGCTTTCCTCATACATCATATTTCACAGTTTGATTCAAATGAGTTATGAACTCCCAATTTTATCCCATATACAGATTGCTGCATCACATCAGTTACCCTTCCATTGATTGACATATTGCCTTTCTAGTGTCTGATGTATTCTGCTGTCTATATTATTCTCTACCTATCCCCCCTCCCCTCCCCTCCCCTCCCCTTTTCTCTCTCTACCCCTTCTACTGTAAATCACTTCTTCCATTTGAATTATCTTGTCTTACCCCTCCTTTCCTCTTATATGTCATTTTGTATAACCCTGAGGATCGCCTTCCATTTCCATGCGATTCCCCTTCTCGTTTCCTTTCCCTCCCACCTCTCAACCCTGTTAATGAAAATCTTCGTCTCAAGCTCTTCGTCCCTACCCTGTCCTTGTTTCCTCCCCTTATATCAGAGGAGTCATTTGGTATTTGTTTTTTAAAGATTGACTAGCTTCACTTAGCATAATCTGCTCTAATGCCATCCATTTCCCTCCAAATTCTATGATTTTGTCATTTTTAAATGCAGAGTAATACTCCATTGTGTATAAATGCCACATTTTTTTAATCCATTCATCTATTGAAGGGCATCTAGGCTGATTCCACAATCTTGCTATCGTGAATTGTGCTGCTATGAACATCGATGTAGCAGTGTCCCTGTAGCATGCTCTTATTAGGTATTTAGGGAATAGACCGAGAGAGGAATAGCTGGGTCAAATGGTGGTTCCATTCCCAGCTTTCCAAGAAAATCTCCATACTGCTTTCCAAATTGGCTGCACCAATTTGCAGTCCCACCAGCAATGAACAAGAGTGCCCTTTTCCCCACATCCTCTCCAGCACTTATTGTTGTTTGACTTCCTAATGGCTGCCAATCTTACTGGAGTGAGATGGCATCTTAGGGTAGTTTTGATTTGCATTTCTCTGACTGCTAGCGATGGTGAGCATTTTTTCATGTACTTATTGATTGATTGTATGTCCTCTTCTGAGAAGTGTCTGTTCAGGTCCTTTGCCCATTTATTGATTGGGTTACTTGTTGTCTTATTGTCTAATTTTTTGAGTTCTTTATATATTCTGGTTATTAGGGCTCTATCTGAAGTGTGTGGAGTAAAGATTTGTTCCCAGGATGTAGGCTCCCTGTTTATCTCCCTTATTGTTTCTTTTGCTGAGAAAAAACTTTTTAGTTTGAGTAAGTCCCATTTGTTGATTCTAGTTGTTAACTCTTGCGCTATGGGTTTTCACCCAATCTTGATGATACTTGCAGGTAATGATCAGTACACCAATCCCATTTGGCTCACCAAATTTCCTTCTTCTGGGTTAAACCGTTCGTTTGCAGTAACCGTTTTCATTTTTAGGTTTCCCTCAGTTTTCTCCTATATGGATACATGTAGTTGGAACTCTAAATCAAACAAGGTTTGTGCTAGCTCTTTGAAACCTGGCCACAGTAAAGTAGTTCCAAGTTCTGCTTCTATAGTTTGTTTCCTATTGAAGTAACCCCAAGCAGAGACTGACGAGAATCACGTTCATTGAAATGGGATTCATTGAACTCACAGATCCAAAAAACTACGAGTTTCCTGAAATCTCAGCAAACATTTTTTCACCCAATCTTGATGATACTTGCAGGTAAAGATCAGTACACTAATCCCACATGGCTCACCAAATTTCGTTCTTCTGGGGTAAACCGTTCGTTTGCAGTAACCGTTTTCATTTTTAGGTTTCACTCTGTTTTCTCCGATATGGATACATGTAGTTGGAACTCTAAATCAAACACGGTTTGTGCTAGCTCTTTGAAACTTGGCACAATAAAGTAGTTCCAAGTTCTATCTCTACGGTTTATTTCCTATTGAAGTAACCCCAAGCAGAGACTGACGAGAATCACGTTCATTGAAATGGGATTCATTGAACTCACAGATCCAAAAAACTACGAGTTTCCTGAAATCTCAGCAAACATTTTTTCACCCAATCTTGATGATACTTGCAGGTAAAGATCAGTACACTAATCCCACATGGCTCACCAAATTTCGTTCTTCTGGGGTAAACCGTTCGTTTGCAGTAACCGTTTTCATTTTTAGGTTTCACTCTGTTTTCTCCTATATTGGATACATGTAGTTGGAACTCTAAATCAAACACGGTTTGTGCTAGCTCTTTGAAACTTGGCACAATAAAGTAGTTCCAAGTTCTATCTCTACGGTTTATTTCCTATTGAAGTAGCCCCAAGCATAGATTGACGAGAGTCACTTTCATTTAAAGGGGTTGCCAAGCTTCCAAAAAGTACGAGTTTCCTGAAATCTCAGCAAACATATTTTCACCCAATCTTGATGATACTTGCAGGTAATGATCAGTACACCAATCCCACGTGGCTCACCAAATTTTGTTCTTCTGGGTTAAACCGTTCGTTTGCAGTAACCGTTTTCATTTTTAGGTTTCACTCTGTTTTCTCCTATATTGGATACATGTAGTTGGAACTCTAAATCAAACACGGTTTGTGCAAGATCTTTGAAACTTGGCACAATAAAGTAGTTCCAAGTTCAATCTCTGTGGTTGGTTTTCTATTGAAGTAGCCCCAAGTAGAGACTGACGAGACTCACTTTCATTGAAAGGGGTTGCCAAGCTTCCAAAAAACTACGAGTTTCCTGAAATCTCAGCAAACATTTTTTCACCCAATCTTGATGATCCTTGCTGGTAATGATCAGTACACCAATCCCACTTGGCTCACCAAATTTCCTACTTCTGGGTTAAACCGTTCGTTTGCAGTAACCTTTTTCATTTTTGGGTTTCACTCTGTTTTCTCCTATATTGGATACATGTAGTTGGAACTCTAAATCAAACACGGTTTGTGCTAGCTCTTTGAAACTTGGCACAATAAAGTAGTTCCAAGATCTATCTCTATGGTTTGTTTCCTATTGAAGTAGCCCCAAGCATAAACTGAAGAGACTCACTTTCATTGAAAGGGGTTGCCAAGCTTCCAAAATCTATGAGTTTCCTGAAATCTCAGCAAACTTTTTTTCACCCAATCTTGATGATACTTGCACGTAATGATCAGTACACCAATCCCACTTGGCTCACCAAATTTTGTTCTTCTGGGTTAATCCGTTCGTTGGCAGTAACCGTTTTCATTTATAGGTTTCCCTCTGTTTTCTCGTATATTGGATACCTGTAGTTGGAACTCTAACTCAAACACGGTTTGTGCTACCTCTTTGAAACTTGGCACAATAAAGTAGTTCCATGTTCTGTCTCTACGGTTTATTTCCTATTGAAGTAGCCCCAGGCATAGATTGACGAGAGTCACTTTCATTTAAAGGGTTTGCCAAGCTTCCAAAAAACTACGAGTTTCCTGAAATCTCAGCAAACGTTTTTTTACCCAATCTTGATGATACTTGCAGGTAATGATCAGTACACCAATCTCACTTGGCTCACCAAATTTCGTTCTTCTGGGTTAAACCGTTCGTTTGCAGTAACCGTTTTCATTTTTAGGTTTCACTCTGTTTTCTCCTATATAGAATACATGTAGTTGGAACTCTAAATCAAACACGGTTTGTGCTAGCTCTTTGAAACTTGGCACAATAAAGTAGTTCCAAGTTCTATCTCTGTGGTTGGTTTCCCATTGAAGTAGCCCCAAGCAGAGACTGACGAGACTCACTTTCATTGAAAGGGTTGCCAAGCTTCCAAAAACCTACGAGTTTCCTGCAATCTCTGCAAACATTTTTTCACCCAATCTTGATGATACTTGCACGTAATGATCAGTACACCAATCCCACTTGGCTCACCAAATTTCGTTCTTCTGGGTTACACTGTTTGTTTGCAGTAACCGTTTTCATTTTTGGGATTCACTCTGTTTTCTCCGATATGGATACATGTAGTTGGAAATCTAAATGAAACACGGTTTGTGCTAGCTCTTTCAAACTTGGCACAATAAAGTAGTTCCAAGTTCTATCTCTATGGTTTATTTCCTATTGAAGTAGCCCCAAGCATAGACTAATGAGAGTCACTTTCATTGAACGGGGTGGCCAAGTTTCCAAAATCTATGAGTTTCCTGAAATCTCAGCAAACATATTTTAACCCAATCTTGATGATACTTGCAGGTAATGATCAGTACACCAATCCCACGTGGCTCACCAAATTTTGTTCTTCTGGGTTAAACCGTTCGTTTGCAGTAACCGTTTTCATTTTTAGGTTTCACTCTGTTTTCTCCTATATTGGATACATGTAGTTGGAACTCTAAATCAAACACGGTTTGTGATAGATCTTTGAAACTTGGCACAATAAAGTAGTTCCAAGTTCAATCTCTGTGGTTGGTTTCCTATTGAAGTAGCCCAAGTAGAGACTGACGAGACTCACTTTCATTGAAAGGGTTGCCAAGCTTCCAAAAAACTACGAGTTTCCTGAAATCTCAGCAAAACATTTTTTCACCCAATCTTGATGATCCTTGCTGGTAATGATCAGTACACCAATCCCACTTGGCTCACCAAATTTCGTTCTTCTGGGTTAAACCGTTCGTTTGCAGTAACCTTTTCATTTTTGGGTTTCACTCTGTTTTCTCCGATATGGATACATGTAGTTGGAAATCTAAATGAAACACGGTTTGTGCTAGCTATTTCAAACGTGGCACAATAAAGTATTTCCAAGTTCTATCTCTATGTTTTATTTCCTATTGAAGTAGCCCCAAGCATAGACTGACGAGGGTCACTTTCATTGAATGGGGTGGCCAAGCTTCCAAAATCTATGAGTTTCCTGAAATCTCAACAAACATATTTTCACCCAATCTTGATGATACTTGCAGGTAATGATCAGTACACCATTCCCATTTGGCTCACCAAATTTTCCTTCTTCTGGGTTAAACCGTTCGTTTGCAGTAACCGTTTTCATTTTTGGGTTTCACTCTCTTTTCTCCTATATGGATACATGTAGTTGGAAATCTAAATGAAACACGGTTTGTGGTAGCTCTTTCAACTTGGCAGAATAAAGTAGTTCCAAGTTCTATATCTATGGTTTGTTTCCTATTGAAGTCGCCCCAAGCAGAGACTGACGAGACTCACTTTCATTGAAAAGGGTTGCCAAGCTTCCAAAAAACTACGAGTTTCCTGCAATCTCAGCAAACATTTTTTCACCCAATCTTGATGATACTTGCACGTAATGATCAGTACACCAATCCCACTTGGCTCACCAAATTTCGTTTTTCTGGGTTAAACCGTTCGTTTGCAGTAACCGTTTTCATTTTTAGGTTTCACTCTGTTTTCTCCTATATTGAATACATGTAGTTGGAACTCTAAATCAAACACGGTTTGTGCTAGCACTTTGAAACTTGGCACCATAAAGTAGTTCCAAGTTCTATCTCTGTGATTGGTTTCCTATTGATGTAGACCCAAGCAGAGACTGACGAGACTCACTTTCATTGAAAGGGGTTGCCAAGCTTCCAAAAAACTACGAGTTTCCTGAAATCTCAGCAAACATTTTTTCACCCAATCTTGATGATACTTGCAGGTAATGATCAGTACACGAATCCCATTTGGCTCACCAAATTTCCTTCTTCTGGGTTAAACCGTTCGTTTGCAGTAACCGTTTTCATTTTTGGGTTTCACTCTGTTTTCTCCGATATGGATACATGTAGTTGGAAATCTAAATGAAACACGGTTTGTGCTAGCTATTTCAAACGTGGCACAATAAAGTATTTCCAAGTTCTATCTCTATGTTTTATTTCCTATTGAAGTAGCCCCAAGCATAGACTGACGAGGGTCACTTTCATTGAATGGGGTGGCCAAGCTTCCAAAATCTATGAGTTTCCTGAAATCTCAACAAACATATTTTCACCCAATCTTGATGATACTTGCAGGTAATGATCAGTACACCAATCCCACGTGGCTCACCAAATTTTGTTCTTCTGGGTTAAACCGTTCGTTTGCAGTAACCGTTTTCATTTTTAGGTTTCACTCTGTTTTCTCCTATATTGGATACATGTAGTTGGAACTCTAAATCAAACACGGTTTGTGCTAGATCTTTGAAACTTGGCACAATAAAGTAGTTCCAAGTTCAATCTCTGTGGTTGGTTTCCTATTGAAGTAGCCCCAAGTAGAGACTGACGAGACTCACTTTCATTGAAAGGGGTTGCCAAGCTTAAAAAAAACTAAGAGTTTCCTGAAATCTCAGCAAACATTTTTTCACCCAATCTTGATGATTCTTGCAGGTAATGATCAGTACACCATTCCCATTTGGCTCACCAAATTTCGTTCTTCTGGGTTAACCGTTCGTTTGCAGTAACCTTTTTCATTTTTAGGTTTCACTCTGTTTTCTCCTATATTGGATACATGTAGTTGGAACTCTAAATCAAACACGGTTTGTGCTAGCTCTTTGAAACTTGGCACAATAAAGTAGTTCCAAGATCTATCTCTATGGTTTGTTTCCTATTGAAGTAGCCCCAAGCATAAACTGAAGAGACTCACTTTCATTGAAAGGGGTTGCCAAGCTTCCAAAATCTATGAGTTTCCTGAAATCTCAGCAAACTTTTTTTCACCCAATCTTGATGATACTTGCACGTAATGATCAGTACACCAATCCCACTTGGCTCACCAAATTTTGTTCTTCTGGGTTAATCCGTTCGTTTGCAGTAACCGTTTTCATTTATAGGTTTCCCTCTGTTTTCTCGTATATTGGATACCTGTAGTTGGAACTCTAACTCAAACTCGGTTTGTGCTAGCTCTTTGAAACTTGGCACAATAAAGTAGTTCCATGTTCTGTCTCTACGGTTTATTTCCTATTGAAGTAGCCCCAAGCATAGATTGACGAGAGTCACTTACATTTAAAGGGTTTGCCAAGCTTCCAAAAAACTACGAGTTTCCTGAAATCTCAGCAAACGTTTTTTTACCCAATCTTGATGATACTTGCAGGTAATGATCAGTACACCAATCCCACTTGGCTCACCAAATTTCGTTCTTCTGGGTTAAACCGTTCGTTTGCAGTAACCGTTTTCATTTTTAGGTTTCACTCTGTTTTCTCCTATATTGAATACATGTAGTTGGAACTCTAAATCAAACACGGTTTGTGCTAGCACTTTGTAACTTGGCACCATAAAGTAGTTCCAAGTTCTATCTCTGTGGTTGGTTTCCTATTGATGTAGACCCAAGCAGAGACTGACGAGACTCACTTTCATTGAAAGGGGTTGCCAAGCTTCCAAAAAACTACGAGTTTCCTGAAATCTCAGCAAACATTTTTTCACCCAATCTTGATGATACTTGCAGGTAATGATCAGTACACGAATCCCATTTGGCTCACCAAATTTCCTTCTTCTGGGTTAAACCGTTCGTTTGCAGTAACCGTTTTCATTTTTGGGTTTCACTCTGTTTTCTCCGATATGGATACATGTAGTTGGAAATCTAAATGAAACACGGTTTGTGCTAGCTATTTCAAACGTGGCACAATAAAGTATTTCCAAGTTCTATCTCTATGTTTTATTTCCTATTGAAGTAGCCCCAAGCATAGACTGACGAGGGTCACTTTCATTGAATGGGGTGGCCAAGCTTCCAAAATCTATGAGTTTCCTGAAATCTCAACAAACATATTTTCACCCAATCTTGATGATACTTGCAGGTAATGATCAGTACACCATTCCCATTTGGCTCACCAAATTTCCTTCTTCTGGGTTAACCGTTCGTTTGCAGTAACCGTTTTCATTTTTGGGTTTCACTCTCTTTTCTCCTATATGGATACATGTAGTTGGAAATCTAAATGAAACACGGTTTCTGCTAGCTCTTTCAAACTTGGCAGAATAAAGTAGTTCCAAGTTCTATCTCTGTGGTTGGTTTCCCATTGAAGTAGCCCCAAGCAGAGACTGACGAGACTCACTTTCATTGAAAGGGGTTGCCAAGCTTCCAAAAACCTACGAGTTTCCTGAAAATCTCAGCAAACATTTTTTCACCCAATCTTGATGATACTTGCAGGTAATGATCAGTATACCAATCCCATTTGGCTCACCAAATTTCCTTCTTCTGGGGTAAACCGTTCGTTTGCAGTAACCGTTTTCATTTTTGGGTTTCACTCTCTTTTCTCCGATATGGATACATGTAGTTGGAAATCTAAATGAAACACGGTTTGTGCTAGCTCTTTGAAACTTGACAGAATTAAGTAGTTCCAAGTTCTATCTCTATGGTTTATTTCCTATTGAAGTAGCCCCAAGCAGAGACTGACGAGAATCACTTTCATTGAAAGGGGTTGCCAAGCTTCCAAAAAACTACGAGTTTCCTGAAATCTCGGCAAACATATTTTCACCCAATCTTGATGATACTTGCAGGTAATGATCAGTACACCAATCCCATTTGGCTCACCAAATTTCCTTCTTCTGGGTTAAACCGTTCGTTTGCAGTAACCTTTTTCATTTTTGGGTTTCACTCTGTTTTCTCCGATATGGATACATGTAGTTGGAAATCTAAATGAAACACGGTTTGTGCTAGCTATTTCAAACGTGGCACAATAAAGTATTTCCAAGTTCTATCTCTATGTTTTATTTCCTATTGAAGTAGCCCCAAGCATAGACTGACGAGGGTCACTTTCATTGAATGGGGTGGCCAAGCTTCCAAAATCTATGAGTTTCCTGAAATCTCAACAAACATATTTTCACCCAATCTTGATGATACTTGCAGGTAATGATCAGTACACCATTCCCATTTGGCTCACCAAATTTCCTTCTTCTGGGTTAAACCGTTCGTTTGCAGTAACCGTTTTCATTTTTGGGTTTCACTCTCTTTTCTCCTATATGGATACATGTAGTTGGAAATCTAAATGAAACACGGTTTGTGGTAGCTCTTTCAAACTTGGCACAATAAAGTAGTTCCAAGTTCTATATCTATGGTTTGTTTCCTATTGAAGTCGCCCCAAGCAGAGACTGACGAGACTCACTTTCATTGAAAAGGGTTGCCAAGCTTCCAAAAACCTACGAGTTTCCTGCAATCTCTGCAAACATTTTTTGACCCAATCTTGATGATACTTGCACGTAATGATCAGTACACCAATCCCACTTGGCTCACCAAATTTCGTTCTTCTGGGTTACACTGTTCGTTTGCAGTAACCGTTTTCATTTTTGGGTTTCACTCTGTTTTCTCCGATATGGATACATGTAGTTGGAATCTAAATGAAACACGGTTTGTGCTAGCTCTTTCAAACTTGGCACAATAAAGTAGTTCCAAGTTCTATCTCTATGGTTTATTTCCTATTGAAGTAGCCCCAAGCATAGACTAATGAGAGTCACTTTCATTGAAAGGGGTGGCCAAGCTTCCAAAATCTATGAGTTTCCTGAAATCTCAGCAAACATATTTTAACCCAATCTTGATGATACTTGCAGGTAATGATCAGTACACCAATCCCACGTGGCTCACCAAATTTTGTTCTTCTGGGTTAAACCGTTCGTTTGCAGTAACCGTTTTCATTTTTAGGTTTCACTCTGTTTTCTCCTATATTGGATACATGTAGTTGGAACTCTAAATCAAACACGGTTTGTGCTAGATCTTTGAAACTTGGCACAATAAAGTAGTTCCAAGTTCAATCTCTGTGGTTGGTTTCCTATTGAAGTAGCCCCAAGTAGAGACTGACGAGACTCACTTTCATTGAAAGGGGTTGCCAAGCTTCCAAAAAACTACGAGTTTCATGAAATCTCAGCAAACATTTTTTCACCCAATCTTGATGATCCTTGCTGGTAATGATCAGTACACCAATCCCACTTGGCTCACCAAATTTCGTTCTTCTGGGTTAAACCGTTCATTTGCAGTAACCTTTTTCATTTTTAGGTTTCACTCTGTTTTCTCCTATATTGGATACATGTAGTTGGAACTCTAAATCAAACACGGTTTGTGCTAGCTCTTTGAAACTTGGCACAATAAAGTAGTTCCAAGATCTATCTCTATGGTTTGTTTCCTATTGAAGTAGCCCCAAGCATAAACTGAAGAGACTCACTTTCATTGAAAGGGGTTGCCAAGCTTCCAAAATCTATGAGTTTCCTGAAATCTCAGCAAACTTTTTTTCACCCAATCTTGATGATACTTGCACGTAATGATCAGTACACCAATCCCACTTGGCTCACCAAATTTTGTTCTTCTAGGTTAATCCGTTCGTTTGCAGTAACCGTTTTCATTTATAGGTTTCCCTCTGTTTTCTCGTATATTGGATACCTGTAGTTGGAACTCTAACTCAAACACGGTTTGTGCTAGCTCTTTGAAACTTGGCACAATAAAGTAGTTCCATGTTCTGTCTCTACGGTTTATTTCCTATTGAAGTAGCCCCAAGCATAGATTGACGAGAGTCACTTTCATTTAAAGGGTTTGCCAAGCTTCCAAAAAACTACGAGTTTCCTGAAATCTCAGCAAACGTTTTTTTACCCAATCTTGATGATACTTGCAGGTAATGATCAGTACACCAATCCCACTTGGCTCACCAAATTTCGTTCTTCTGGGTTAAACCGTTCGTTTGCAGTAACCGTTTTCATTTTTAGGTTTCACTCTGTTTTCTCCTATATTGAATACATGTAGTTGGAACTCTAAATCAAACACGGTTTGTGCTAGCACTTTGTAACTTGGCACCATAAAGTAGTTCCAAGTTCTATCTCTGTGGTTGGTTTCCTATTGATGTAGACCCAAGCAGAGACTGACGAGACTCACTTTCATTGAAAGGGGTTGCCAAGCTTACAAAAAAATACGAGTTTCCTGAAATCTCAGCAAACATTTTTTCACCCAATCTTGATGATACTTGCAGGTAATGATCAGTACACGAATCCCATTTGGCTCACCAAATTTCCTTCTTCTGGGTTAAACCGTTCGTTTGCAGTAACCGTTTTCATTTTTGGGTTTCACTCTGTTTTCTCCGATATGGATACATGTAGTTGGAAATCTAAATGAAACACGGTTTGTGCTAGCTATTTCAAACGTGGCACAATAAAGTATTTCCAAGTTCTATCTCTATGTTTTATTTCCTATTGAAGTAGCCCCAAGCATAGACTGACGAGGGTCACTTTCATTGAAAGGGGTTGCCAAGCTTCCAAAAACCTACGAGTTTCCTGAAATCTCAGCAAACATTTTTTCACCCAATCTTGATGATACTTGCAGGTAATGATCAGTATACCAATCCCATTTGGCTCACCAAATTTCCTTCTTCTGGGGTAAACCGTTCGTTTGCAGTAACCGTTTTCATTTTTGGGTTTCACACTCTTTTCTCCGATATGGATACATGTAGTTGGAAATCTAAATGAAACACGGTTTGTGCTAGCTCTTTGAAACTTGACAGAATTAAGTAGTTCCAAGTTCTATCTCTATGGTTTATTTCCTATTGAAGTAGCCCCAAGCAGAGACTGACGAGAATCACTTTCATTGAAAGGGGTTGCCAAGCTTCCAAAAAACTACGAGTTTCCTGAAATCTCGGCAAACATATTTTCACCCAATCTTGATGATACTTGCAGGTAATGATCAGTACACCAATCCCATTTGGCTCACCAAATTTCCTTCTTCTGGGTTAAACCGTTCGTTTGCAGTAACCTTTTTCATTTTTGGGTTTCACTCTGTTTTCTCCGATATGGATACATGTAGTTGGAAATCTAAATGAAACACGGTTTGTGCTAGCTATTTCAAACGTGGCACAATAAAGTATTTCCAAGTTCTATCTCTATGTTTTATTTCCTATTGAAGTAGCCCCAAGCATAGACTGACGAGGGTCACTTTCATTGAATGGGGTGGCCAAGCTTCCAAAATCTATGAGTTTCCTGAAATCTCAACAAACATATTTTCACCCAATCTTGATGATACTTGCAGGTAATGATCAGTACACCATTCCCATTTGGCTCACCAAATTTCCTTCTTCTGGGTTAAACCGTTCGTTTGCAGTAACCGTTTTCATTTTTGGGTTTCACTCTCTTTTCTCCTATATGGATACATGTAGTTGGAAATCTAAATGAAACACGGTTTGTGGTAGCTCTTTCAAACTTGGCAGAATAAAGTAGTTCCAAGTTCTATATCTATGGTTTGTTTCCTATTGAAGTCGCCCAAAGCAGAGACTGACGAGACTCACTTTCATTGAAAAGGGTTGCCAAGCTTCCAAAAACCTACGAGTTTCCTGCAATCTCTGCAAACATTTTTTGACCCAATCTTGATGATACTTGCACGTAATGATCAGTACACCAATCCCACTTGGCTCACCAAATTTCGTTCTTCTGGGTTACACTGTTCGTTTGCAGTAACCGTTTTCATTTTTGGGTTTCACTCTGTTTTCTCCGATATGGATACATGTAGTTGGAAATCTAAATGAAACACGGTTTGTGCTAGCTCTTTCAAACTTGGCACAATAAAGTAGTTCCAAGTTCTATCTCTATGGTTTATTTCCTATTGAAGTAGCCCCAAGAATAGACTAATGAGAGTCACTTTCATTGAAAGGGGTGGCCAAGCTTCCAAAATCTATGAGTTTCCTGAAATCTCAACAAACATATTTTAACCCAATCTTGATGATACTTGCAGGTAATGATCAGTACACCAATCCCACGTGGCTCACCAAATTTTGTTCTTCTGGGTTAAACCGTTCGTTTGCAGTAACCGTTTTCATTTTTAGGTTTCACTCTGTTTTCTCCTATATTGGATACATGTAGTTGGAACTCTAAATCAAACACGGTTTGTGCTAGATCTTTGAAACTTGGCACAATAAAGTAGTTCCAAGTTCAATCTCTGTGGTTGGTTTCCTATTGAAGTAGCCCCAAGTAGAGACTGACGAGACTCACTTTCATTGAAAGGGGTTGCCAAGCTTCCAAAAAACTACGAGTTTCCTGAAATCTCAGCAAACATTTTTTCACCCAATCTTGATGATCCTTGCTGGTAATGATCAGTACACCAATCCCACTTGGCTCACCAAATTTCGTTCTTCTGGGTTAAACCGTTCGTTTGCAGTAACCTTTTTCATTTTTGGGTTTCACTCTGTTTTCTCCGATATGGATACATGTAGTTGGAAATCTAAATGAAACACGGTTTGTGCTAGCTATTTCAAACGTGGCACAATAAAGTATTTCCAAGTTCTATCTCTATGTTTTATTTCCTATTGAAGTAGCCCCAAGCATAGACTGACGAGGGGCACTTTCATTGAATGGGGTGGCCAGGCTTCCAAAATCTATGAGTTTCCTGAAATCTCAACAAACATATTTTCACCCAATCTTGATGATACTTGCAGGTAATGATCAGTACACCATTCCCATTTGGCTCACCAAATTTCCTTCTTCTGGGTTAAACCGTTCGTTTGCAGTAACCGTTTTCATTTTTGGGTTTCACTCTCTTTTCTCCTATATGGATACATGTAGTTGGAAATCTAAATGAAACACGGTTTGTGGTAGCTCTTTCAAACTTGGCAGAATAAAGTAGTTCCAAGTTCTATATCTATGGTTTGTTTCCTATTGAAGTCGCCCCAAGCAGAGACTGACGAGACTCACTTTCATTGAAAAGGGTTGCCAAGCTTCCAAAAAACTACGAGTTTCCTGCAATTTCAGCAAACATTTTTTCACCCAATCTTGATGATACTTGCACGTAATGATCAGTACACCAATCCCACTTGGCTCACCAAATTTCGTTCTTCTGGGTTAAACCGTTCGTTTGCAGTAACCGTTTTCATTTTTAGGTTTCACTCTGTTTTCTCCTATATTGAATACATGTAGTTGGAACTCTAAATCAAACACGGTTTGTGCTAGCACTTTGAAACTTGGCACCATAAAGTAGTTCCAAGTTCTATCTCTGTGGTTGGTTTCCTATTGATGTAGACCCAAGCAGAGACTGACGAGACTCACTTTCATTGAAAGGGGTTGCCAAGCTTCCAAAAAACTACGAGTTTCCTGAAATCTCAGCAAACATTTTTTCACCCAATCTTGATGATACTTGCAGGTAATGATCAGTACACGAATCCCATTTGGCTCACCAAATTTCCTTCTTCTGGGTTAAACCGTTCGTTTGCAGTAACCGTTTTCATTTTTGGGTTTCACTCTGTTTTCTCCGATATGGATATATGTAGTTGGAAATCTAAATGAAACACGGTTTGTGCTAGCTATTTCAAACGTGGCACAATAAAGTATTTCCAAGTTCTATCTCTATGTTTTATTTCCTATTGAAGTAGCCCCAAGCATAGACTGACGAGGGTCACTTTCATTGAATGGGGTGGCCAAGCTTCCAAAATCTATGAGTTTCCTGAAATCTCAACAAACATATTTTCACCCAATCTTGATGATACTTGCAGGTAATGATCAGTACACCATTCCCATTTGGCTCACCAATTTCCTTCTTCTGGGTTAAACCGTTCGTTTGCAGTAACCGTTTTCATTTTTGGGTTTCACTCTCTTTTCTCCTATATGGAT
>NW_027553411.1:0-39178 GCF_045843805.1 Urocitellus parryii
TAGCACAAACCGTGTTTGATTTAGAGTTCCAACTACATGTATCCATATAGGAGAAAACAGAGTGAAACCTAAACATGAAAACGGTTTCTGCCAAAGGAACGGTTTAACCTAGAAGAACGAAATTTGGTGAGCCAAGTGGGATTGGTGTACTGATCATTACCTGCAACTATCATCAAGATTGGGTGAAAAAATGTTTGCTGAGATTTCAAGAAACTCGTAGTTTTTTGGAAGCTTGGCAACCCCTTTCAATGAAAGTGATTCTCGTCAGTCTCGGCTTGGGGCTACTTCAATAGGACACAAACCATAGCGATAGAACATGGAACTACATTATTGTGCCAAGTTTCAAAGAGGTAGCACAAACCGTGTTTGATTTAGAGTTCCAACTACATGTATCCATACAGGAGAAAACAGAGTGAAAACTAAACATGAAAACGGTTCCTGCAAAGGAACAGTTTAAGCGAGAAGAACGAAATTGGGTGACCCAGTGAGATTGGTGTACTGATCATTACATGCAAGTATCATCAAGATTGGGTGAAAAAATATTTGCTGAGATTTCAGGAAACTCGTAGTTTTGGAAGCTCGGCAACCCCTTTCAATGAAAGTGATTCTCATCGGTCTCTGCTTAGGGCTACTTCAATAGGAAACAAACCATAGCAATTGAACTTGGAACTACATTATTGTGCCAAGTTTCAAAGAGCTAGCAGAACCGTGTTTGATTTAGAGTTCCAACTACATGTATCCATATAGGAGAAAACAGAGTGAAACCTAAACATGAAAACGGTTCGTGCAAAGGAACGGTTTAACCGAGAAGAACGAAATTTGGAGACCCAAGTTGGATTGTTGTACGAGTCATTACCTGCAAGTATCATCAA
Organism: Urocitellus parryii; assembly: GCF_045843805.1. Lineage (NCBI taxonomy): Eukaryota > Metazoa > Chordata > Mammalia > Rodentia > Sciuridae > Urocitellus > Urocitellus parryii. The sequence goes on from NW_027553411.1 coordinate 873, forward strand.
GATTGGGTGAAGAAAGGTTGGCTGAGATTTCAGGAAACTCATAGTTTTTTGGAAGCTTGTAAACCCCTTTCAATGAAAGTGATTCTCGTCAGTCTCTGCTTGGGACTTCTTCAATAGGACACAAACCATAGCGATAGAACTTGGAACTACATTATTGTGCCAAGTTTCAAAGAGCTAGCAAAAACCGTGTTTGATTTAGATTTCCAACTACATGTATCCATATAGGAGAAAACAGAGTGAAACCTAAATATGAAAACGGTTGCTCAAAGGAACAGTTTACCGAGAAGAACGAAATTTGGTGAGCCAAGTGGATTGTTGTACTGATCATTACCTGCAAGCCTCATCAAGAGTGGGTGAAAAAATGTTTGCTGAGATTTCAGGAAACTCGTAGTTTTTTGGAAGCTTGGCAACCCCTTTCAATGAAAGTGATTCTCGTCAGTCTCTGCTTGGGGCTACTTCAATAGGACACAAACCATAGCGATAGAACTTGGAACTACGTTATTGTGCCAAGTTTCAAAGAGCTAGCAAAAAAGTGTTTGATTTAGAGTTCCAACTACATGTATCCATATAGGAGAAAACAGAGTGAAACCTAAACATGAAAACGGTTCCTGCAAAGGAACGGTTTAACCTAGGAGAACGAAATTTGCTGAGCCAAGTGGGATTGGTGTACTGTTCATTACCTGCAAGTATCATCAAGATTGGGTGAAAAAACTTTTGCTGAGATTTCCAGAAACTCGTACTTTTTTGGAAGCTTGGCAACCCCTTTCAATGAAAGTGATTCTCGTCAGTCTCTGCTTGGGGCTACTGCAATAGGACAAAAACCATAGCGATAGAACTTGGAACTACATTATTGTGCCAAGTTTCAAAGAGCTAGCACAAACCGTGTTTGATTTAGAGTTCCAACTACATGTATCCATATAGGAGAAAACAGAGTGAAACCTAAACATGAAAACGGTTCCTACAAAGGAACAGTTTAATCAAGAAGAACGAAATTGGTGAGCCCAGTGGGATTGGTGTACTGATCATTACCTGCAACTATCATCAAGATTGGGTGAAAAAATGTTTGCTGAGATTTCAGGAAACTCGTAGTTTTTTGAAGCTTGGCAACCTCTTTCAATGAAATTGATTCTCGTCAGTCTCTGCTTGGGGGTACCTCAATAGGACACAAACCATAGCGATAGAACTTGGAACTACATTATTGTGCCAAGTTTCAAAGAGCTAGCACAAACCGTGTTTGATTTAGAGTTCCAACTACATGTATCCATATAGGAGAAAACAGAGTGAAACCTAAATATGAAAACGGTTCCTGCAAAGGAACGGTTTAACCGAAAAGAACGAAATTTGGTGAGACAAGTGGGATTGGTGTACTGATCATTACCTGCAAGTATCATCAAGATTGGGTGAAAAAATGTTTGCCGAGATTTCAGGAAACTCGTAGTTTTTTGGAAGCTTGGCAACTCCTTTCAATGAAAGTGATTCTCGTCAGTCTCTGCTTGGGGCTACTTCAATAGACACAAACCATACCGATAGAACATGGAACTACATTATTTTGCAACGTTTCAAATAGCTAGCACAAAGCGTGTTTGATTTAGAGTTCCAACTACATGTATCCATAAAGGAGAAAACAGAGTGAAACCTAAACATGAAAACGGTTCCTACAAAGGAACAGTTTAATCAAGAAGAACGAAATTGGTGAGCCCAGTGGGATTGGTGTACTGATCATTACCTGCAACTATCATCAAGAGTGGGTGAAAAAAATGATTGCTGAGATTTCAGGAAACTCGTAGTTTTTTGGAAGCTTGGCAACCCCTTTCAATGAAAGTGATTCTCGTCAGTTTCTGCTTGGGGCTACTTCAATATGACACAAACCATAGCGATAGAACTTGGAACTACGTTATTGTGCCAAGTTTTCAAAGAGCTATCACAAACCGTGTTTGATTTAGAGTTCCAACAAAATGTATCCATATAGGAGAAAACAGAGTGAAACCTAAACATGAAAACGGTTCCTGCAAAGGAACGGTTTAACCGAAAAGAACGAAATTTGGTTAACCAAGTGGGATTGGTGTACTTATCATTACCTGCAAGTCTCATCAAGATTGGGTGAAAAAATGTTTGCTGAGATTTCAGGAAACTCGTAGTTTTTTGGAAGCTTGGCAACCCATTTCAATGAAAGTGATTCTCGTCAGTCCCTGCTTGGGGCTACTTCAATAGACACAAACCATAGCGATAGAACTTGGAACTACATTATTGTGCCAAGTTTCAAAGAGCTAGCACAAACCGTGTTTGATTTAGAGTTCCAACTACATGTATCCATACAGGAGAAAACAGAGTGAAAACTAAACATGAAAACGGTTCCTGCAAAGGAACAGTTTAAGCGAGAAGAACGAAATTTGGTGAACCATGTGGGATTGGTGTACTGATCATTACCTGCAAATATCATCAAGATTTTGTGAAAATATGGTTGCTGAGATTTCAGGAATCTCGTAGTTTTTTGGAAGCTTGGCAACCCCTTTCAATGAAAGTGATTCTCGTCAGTCTCTGCTTGGGGCTACTTCAATAGGACACAAACCATAGCGATAGAATTTGGAACTACATTATTGTGCCAAGTTTCAAAGAGCTAGCACAAACGTGTTTGATTTAGAGTTCCAACTACATGTATCCATATAGGAGAAAACAGAGTGAAACCTAAACATGAAAACGGTTCCTTAAAAGGAACGGTTTAACCTAGGAGAACGAAATTTGCTGAGCCAAGTGGGATTGGTGTACTGTTCATGACCTGCAAGCCTCATCAAGATTGGGTGAAAAAACTTTTGCTGAGATTTCCGGAAACTCGTAGTTTTTTGGAAGCTTGGCAACCCCTTTCAATGAAAGTGATTCTCGTCAGTCTCTGCTTGGGGCTACCTCAATAGGACACAAACCATAGCGATAGAACTTGGAACTACATTATTGTGCCAAGTTTCAAAGTGCTAGCACAAACCGTGTTTGATTTAGAGTTCCAACTACATGTATCCATATAGGAGAAAACAGAGTGAAACCTAAACATGAAAACGGTTTCTGCAAAGGAAGGGTTTAACCGAAAAGAACGAAATTTGGTGAACCAAGTGGGTTTGGTTTACTGATCATTACCTGCAAGTATCATCAAGATTGGGTGAAAAAATGTTTGCTGTGATTGCAGGAAACTCGTAGTTTTTTGGAAGCTTGGCAACCCCTTTGAATGAAAGTGATTCTCGTCAGTCTCTGCTTGGGGCTTCTTCAATAGGACACAAACCATAGCGATCGAACTTGGAACTACATTATTGTGCCAAGTTTCAAAGAGCTATCACAAACCGTGTTTGATGTAGAGTTCCAACTACATGTATCCATATAGGAGAAAACAGAGTGAAACCTAAACATGAAAACGGTTCCTGCAAATGAACAGTTTACCCGAGAAGAACGAAATTTCGTGAGCCTAGTAGGATTGGTGTAGTGATCCTTACCTGCAAGTATCATCAAGATTGGGTGAAAAAAGGTTTGCTGAGATTTCAGGAAACTCTTAGTTTTTCTGGAAGCCTGGAAACCCTTTCAATGAAAGTGATTCTCTTCAGACTCTGCTTGGGGCTACTTCAATAGGACACATACCATAGGCGATAGAACTTGGAACTACATTATTGTGCCAAGTTTCAAAGAGCTACCACAAACCGTGTTTGATTTAGAGTTCCAACTACATGTATCCATATAGGAGAAAACAGAGTGAAACCTAAACATGAAAACGGTTCCTGCAAAGGAACGGTTTAACCGAGAAGAACGAAATTTGGTGAGCCAAGTGGGATTGGTGTACTGATCATTACCTGCAAGCCTCATCAAGAGTGGGTGAAAAAATGTTTGCTGAGATTTCAGGAAACTCGTAGTTTTTTGGAAGCTTGGCAACCCCTTTGAATGAAAGTGATTCTCGTCAGTCTCTGCTTGGGGCTACTTCAATAGGACACAAACCATAGCGATAGAACTTGGAACTACATTATTGTGCCACGTTTCAAAGAGCTAGCACAAACCGTGTTTGATTTAGAGTTCCAACTACATGTATCCATATAGGAGAAAACAGAGTGAAACCTAAACATGAAAACGGTTTCTGCAAAGGAAGGGTTTAACCGAAAAGAACGAAATTATGTGAGCCAAGTGGGATTGGTGTACTGATCATTTCCTGCAAGTATCATCAAGATTGGGTGAAAAAATGTTTGCTGAGATTTCAGGAAACTCGTAGTTTTTTGGAAGCTTGTCAACCCCTTTCAATGAAAGTGATTCTCGTCATTCTCTGCTTGGGGCTACTTCAATAGGACACAAACCATAGCGATAGAACTTGGAACTACATTATTGTGCCAAGTTTCAAAGAGCTAGCACAAACCGTGTTTGATTTAGAGTTCCAACTACATGTATCCAAATAGGAGAAAACAGAGTGAAACCTAAACATGAAAAACGGTTCCTGCAAAGGAAACGGTTTAACCGAAAAGAACGAAATTATGTGAGCCAAGTGGGATTGGTGTACTGATCATTACCTGCAAGTATCATCAAGATTGGGTGAAAAAATGTTTGCTGAGATTTCAGGAAACTCGTAGTTTTTTGGAAGCTTGGCAACCCCTTTCAATGAAAGTGATTCTCGTCAGTCTCTGCTTGGGGCTACTTCAATAGGACACAAACCATAGCGATAGAACTTGGAACTACATTATTGTGCCAAGTTTCAAAGAGCTAGCACAAACCGTGTTTGATTTAGAGTTAAAACTACATGTATCCATATAGGAGAAAACAGAGTGAAACCTAAACATGAAAACGGTTCCTGCAAAGGAACGGTTTAACCGAGAAGAACGAAACTTGGTGAGCCAAGTGGGATTGGTGTACTGATCATTACCTGCAAGCCTCATCAAGAGTGGGTGAAAAAATGTTTGCTGAGATTTCAGGAAACTCGTAGTTTTTTGGAAGCTTGGCAACCCCTTTCAATGAAAGTGATTCTCGTCAGTCTCTGCTTGGGGCTACTTCAATAGGACACAAACCATAGTGATAGAACTTGGAACTACATTATTGTGCCAAGTTTCAAAGAGCTAGCACAAACCGTGTTTGATTTAGAGTTCCAACTACATGTATCCAAAGAGGAGAAAACAGAGTGAAACCTAAACATGAAACGGTTCCTGCAAAGGAACGGTTTAACCGAGAAGAACGAAATTTGGTGAGCCCAGTGGATTGGTGTACTGATCATTACCTGCAAGTATCATCAAGATTGGGTGAAAAAATGTTTGCTGAGATTTCAGGAAACTCGTAGTTTTTGGAAGCTTGGCAAACCCTTTCAATGAAAGTGATTCTCGTCAGTCTCTGCTTGGGGCTACTTCAATAGGACACAAACCATAGCGATAGAACTTGGAACTACATTATTGTGCCAAGTTTCAAAGAGCTAGCACAAACCGTGTTTGATTTAGAGTTCCAACTACATGTATCCAAAGAGGAGAAAACAGAGTGAAACCTAAACATGAAAACGGTTCCTGCAAAGGAACGGTTTAACCGAGAAGAACGAAATTTGGTGAGCCCAGTGGGATTGGTGTACTGATCATTACCTGCAAGTATCATCAAGATTGGGTGAAAAAATGTTTGCTGAGATTTCAGGAAACTCGTAGTTTTTTGGAAGCTTGGCAAACCCTTTCAATGAAAGTGATTCTCGTCAGTCTCTGCTTGGGCTACTTCAAATAGGACACAAACCATAGCGATAGAAACTTGGAACTACATTATTGTGCCAAGTTTCAAAGAGCCTAGCACAAACCGTGTTTGATTTAGAGTTCCAACTACATGTATCCATATAGGAGAAACAGAGTGAAACCTAAACATGAAAACGGTTCCTGCAAAGGAACGGTTTAAAACCGAGAAGAACGAAATTTGGTGAGCCACGTGGGATTGGTGTACTGATCATTACCTGCAAGCCTCATCAAGAGTGGGGGAAAAAATGTTTGCTGAGATTTCAGGAAACTCGTAGTTTTTTGGAAGCTTGGCAACCCCTTTCAATGAAAGTGATTCTCGTCAGTCTCTGCTTGGGGCTACTTCAATAGGACACAAACCATAGCGATAGAACTTGGAACTACATTATTGTGCAAATTTCAAAGAGCTAGCACAAACCGTGTTTGATTTAGAGTTCCAACTACATGTATCCATATAGGAGAAAACAAAGTGAAACCTAAACATGAAAACGGTTCCTGGAAAGGAACGGTTTAACCGAGAAGAACGAAATTTGGTGAGCCTCGTGGGATTGGTGTACTGATCATTACCTGCAAGCCTCATCAAGAGTGGGTGAAAAAATGTTTGCTGAGATTTCAGGAAACTCGTAGTTTTTTGGAAGCTTGGCAACCCTTTCAATGAAAGTGATTCTCGTCAGTCTCTGCTTGGGGCTACTTCAATAGGACACAAACCATAGCGATAGAACTTGGAACTACATTATTGTGCCAAGTTTCAAAGAGCTAGCACAAACCGTGTTTGATTTAGAGTTCCAACTGCATGTATCCATATAGGAGAAAAGAGAGTGAAACCTAAACATGAAACGGTTTCTGCAAAGGAACTGTTTAACCGAAAAGAATGAAATTTGGTGAGCCAAGTGGGATTGGTGTACTGATCATTACCTGCAAGCCTCATCAAGAGTGGGTGAAAAAATGTTTGCTGAGATTTCAGGAAACTCGTAGTTTTTTGGAAGCTTGGAAACCCCTTTCAATGAAAGTTATTCTCGTCAGTCTCTGCTTGGGGCTACTTCAATAGGACACAAAGCATAGCGATAGAACTTGGAACTACATTATTGTGCCAAGTTTCAAAGAGCTAGCACAAACCGTGTTTGATTTAGAGTTCCAACTACATGTATCCATATAGGAGAAAACAGAGTGAATCCTAAACATGAAAACGGTTCCTGCAAAGGAACGGTTTAACCGAGAAGAACAAAATTTGGTGAGCCCAGTGGGATTGGTGTACTGATCATTACCTACAAGTATCATCAAGTTCGGGTGAAAATATGGTTACTGAGATTTCAGGAAACTCGTAGTTTTTTGGAAGCTTGGCAACCCCTTTCAATGAAAGTGATTCTCGTTAGTCTCGGCTTGGGGCTACTTCAATAGGACACAAACCATAGTGATAGAACTTGGAACTACATTATTGTGCCAAGTTTCAAAGAGCTAGCACAAACAGTGTTTGATTTAGAGTTCCAACTACATGTATCCATATAGGAGAAAACAGAGTGAAACCTAAACAGGAAAACGGTTCCTTCAAAGGAACGGTTTCACCGAGAAGAACGAAATTTGGTGAGCCCAGTGGGATTGGTGTACTGATCATTACCTGCAAGTATCAACAAGATTGGGTGAAAATATGGTTGCTGAGATTTCAGGAAACTCGTAGTTTTTGGAAGCTGGGCATCCCCTTTCAATGAAAGTATTTCTCGTTAGTCTCTGCTTGGGGCTACTTCAATAGGACACAAACCATAGCGATAGAACTTGGAACTACATTATTGTGCCAAGTTTCAAAGAGCTAGCACAAACCGTGTTTGATTTAGAGTTCCAACTCCATGTATCCATATAGGAGAAAAGAGAGTGAAACCTAAACATGAAAACGGTTCCTGCAAAGGAACTGTTTAACCGAAAAGAACGAAATTTGCTGAGCCAAGTGGGATTGGTGTACTGATCATTACCTGCAAGCCTCATCACGAGTGGGTGAAAAAATGTTTGCTGAGATTTCAGGAAACTCGTAGTTTTTTGGAAGCTTGGCAACCCCTTTCAATGAAAGTGATTCTCGTCAGTCTCTGCTTGGGGCTACTTCAATAGGACACAAACCATAGCGATAGAACTTGGAACTACATTATTGTGCCAAGTTTCAAAGAGCTAGCACAAACCGTGTTTGATTTAGAGTTCCAACTACATGTATCCATATAGGAGAAAACAGAGTGAAACCTAAACATGAAAACGGTTCCTGCAAAGGAACGGTTTAACCGAGAAGAACAAAATTTGGTGAGCCCAGTGGGATTGGTGTACTGATCATTACCTACAAGTATCATCAAGTTCGGGTGAAAATATGGTTACTGAGATTTCAGGAAACTCGTAGTTTTTTGGTAGCTTGGCAACCCCTTTCAATGAAAGTGATTCTTGTTAGTCTCGGCTTGGGGCTACTTCAATAGGACACAAACCATAGCGATAGAACTTGGAACTACATTATTGTGCCAAGTTTCAAAGAGCTAGCACAAACCGTGTTTGATTTAGAGTTCCAACTACATGTATCCATATAGGAGAAAACAGAGTGAAACCTAAACAGGAAAACGGTTCCTTCAAAGGAACGGTTTAACCGAGAAGAACGAAATTTGGTGAGCCCAGTGGGATTGGTGTACTGATCATTACCTGCAAGTATCAACAAGATTGGGTGAAAATATGGTTGCTGAGATTTCAGGAAACTCTTAGTTTTTCGGAAGCCTGGCAACCTCTTTCAATGAAAGTGATTCTCGTCAGTCTCTGCTTGGGGCTACTTCAATAGGACACAAACCATAGCGATAGAACTTGGAACTACATTATTGTGCCAAGTTTCAAAGAGCTAGCACAAACCGTGTTTGATTTAGAGTTCCAACTACATGTATCCATATAGGAGAAAACAAAGTGAAACCTAAACATGAAAATGGTTCCTGCAAAGGAACGGTTTAACCGAGAAGAACGAAATTTGCTGAGCCAAGTGGGATTGGTGTACTGATCATTACCTGCAAGCCTCATCAAGAGTGGGTGAAAAAATGTTTGCTGAGATTTCAGGAAACTCGTACTTTTTTGGAAGCTTGGCAACCCCTTTCAATGAAAGTGATTCTTGTCAGTCTCTGCTTGGGGCTACTTCAATAGGACACAAACCATAGCGATAGAACTTGGAACTACATTATTGTGCCAAGTTTCAAAGAGCTAGCACAAACCGTGTTTGATTTAGAGTTCCAACTACATGTATCCATATAGGAGAAAACAAAGTGAAACCTAAACATGAAAACGGTTCCTGCAAAGGAACGGTTTAACCGAGAAGAACGAAATTTGCTGAGCCAAGTGGGATTGGTGTACTGATCATTACCTGCAAGCCTCATCAAGAGTGGGTGAAAAAATGTTTGCTGAGATTTCAGGAAACTCGTAGTTTTTTGGAAGCTTGGCAACCCCTTTCAATGAAAGTGATTCTCGTCAGTCTCTGCTTGGGGCTACTTCAATAGGACACAAACCATAGCGATAGAACTTGGAACAGTAAAGGGGGGAAAGTAGTCATAGAGGATAACAAATCAGGTTTAGTAACATCAATAAACAAATATGGATAGAAGAACAAACCATATCTCAATAATAACCCTAAATGTTAATGGCTTAAACTCACCAATTAAGAGACACAGGCTAGTAGAATGGATCAAAAAACAAGACCCAATAATATGCTGTCTACAGGAGACGCATTTGATAGGAAAAGATATACATAGACTGAAGGTGAAAGGTTGGGAAAAATCATATCACTCATATGGACCGCGGAAACAAGCAGGAGTGTCCATACTCATATCTAATAAAATAGATTTCAAGCCAAAGCTAATCAAAAGGGATATAGAAGGACACTTCATACTGCTCAAGGGAACCATACACCAACAAGACATAACAATCATAAATATATATGCCCCAAATAATGGTGCAGCTGTATTCATCAAGCAAACTCTTCTCAAGTTCAAGAGTCTAATAGACCAACATACAATAATCATGGGAGACTTCAACACACCTCTCTCACCACTGGACAGATCTTCCAAACAAAAGTTAAATAAGGAAACTATAGAACTCAATAACACAATTAACAACCTAGACTTAATTGACATATATAGACTATACCACCCAACATCAAGTAGCTACACTTTTTTCTCAGCAGCACATGGAACCTTCTCAAAAATAGACCATATACTATGTCACAGGGCAACTCTTAGACAATACAAAGGGGTAGAGATAATACCATGCATCTTATCTGATCATAATGGAATGAAACTGAAAATCAATGATAAAAGAAGAAAGGAAAAAGCAAGCATCACCTGGAGAATGAACAATAGGTTGCTGAGTGATCAATGTTTTTTAGAAGACATCAAGGAGGAAATTAAAAAATTCCTAGAGTTAAATGAAAACACAGACACAACATATCGGAACCTATGGGACACATTGAAAGCAGTTCTAAGAGGAAAATTCATTGCTTGGAGTTCATTCCTCAAAAAAAGAAAAAACCAACAAATAAATGATCTCATACTTCATCTCAAAATCCTAGAAAAAGAAGAGCAAAACAACAGCAAAAGAAGTAGAAGGCAAGAAATAATTAAAATCAGAGCTGAAATTAATGAAATTGAAACAAAAGAAACAATTGAAAAAATTGACAAAACTAAAAGCTGGTTCTTTGAAAAAATAAATAATATTGACAGACCCTTAGCCATGCTAACGAAGAGAAGAAGAGAGAGAACCCAAATTACTAGCATACGGGATGAAAAAGGCAATATCACAACAGACACTTCAGAAATACAGAAGATAATCAGAAATTACTTTGAATCCTTATACTCCAATAAAATAGAAGATAGTGAAGGCATAGATAAATTCCTTGAGTCCTATGATCTGCCCAGATTGAGCCAGGAGGATATAGACAACCTAAACAGACCAATAACAATAGAGGAAATAGAAGAAACCATCAAAAGACTACCAACTAAGAAAAGCCCAGGACCGGATGGGTATACAGCAGAGTTTTACAAAACCTTTAAAGAGGAACTAACACCAATACTTTTCAAGCTATTTCAGGAAATAGAAAAAGAGGGAGAACTTCCAAATTCATTCTACGACGCCAACATCACCCTGATTCCGAAACCAGACAAAGACACATCAAAGAAGGAAAACTACAGACCAATATCTCTAATGAACCTTGACGCAAAAATCCTCAATAAAATTCTGGCGAATCGGATTCAAATACATATCAAAAAAATTATACATCATGATCAAGTAGGATTCATCCCTGGGATGCAAGGCTGGTTTAATATACGGAAATCAATAAATGTTATTCACCACATCAATAGACTTAAAAATAAGAACCATATGATCATCTCAATAGATGCAGAAAAAGCATTCGACAAAGTACAGCATCCCTTTATGTTCAAAACGCTAGAAAAATTAGGGATAACAGGATCATACCTCAACATTGTAAAAGCAATCTATGGTAAGCCACAGGCCAGCATCATTCTGAATGGAGAAAAATTGAAGGCATTCCCTCTAAGATCTGGTACAAGACAGGGATGCCCTCTCTCACCACTTCTGTTCAACATAGTCCTCGAAACACTGGCCAGAGCAATTAGACAGTCAAAAGAAATTAAAGGCATAAAAATAGGAAAAGAAGAACTTAAATTATCACTATTTGCAGATGATATGATTCTATACCTAGCAGACCCAAAAGGGTCTACAAAGAAGCTATTAGAGCTAATAAATGAATTCAGCAAAGTGGCAGGATATAAGATCAACACGCATAAATCAAAGGCGTTCCTGTATATGAGCGACAAATCCTCTGAAACGGAAATGAGGACAACTACTCCATTCACAATATCCCCCCAAAATATAAAATACTTGGGAATCAACCTAACAAAAGAGGTGAAAGATTTATACAATGAAAATTACAGAACCCTAACGAAAGACATAGAAGAAGACCTTAGAAGATGGAAAAACATACCCTGCTCATGGATAGGCAGAACTAACATCATCAAAATGGCGATATTACCAAAAGTTCTCTATAAGTTCAATGCAATGCCAATCAAAATCCCAACAGCATATCTTGTAGAAATAGATAAAAGAATCATGAAATTCATATGGAATAATAAAAGACCCAGAATAGCAAAAACAATACTAAGCAGGAAGTGTGAATCAGGCGGTATAGCGATACCAGACTTCAAGCTATACTACAGAGCAATAGTAACAAAAACAGCATGGTACTGGTACCAAAACAGGCGGGTGGACCAATGGTACAGAATAGAGGACACAGTAACTAATCCACAAAACTACAACTATCTTATTTTTGATAAAGGGGCTAAAAGCATGCAATGGAGGAAGGATAGCATCTTCAACAAATGGTGCTGGGAAAACTGGAAATCCATTTGCACCAAAATGAATCTGAATCCCTATCTCTCGCCGTGCACAAAAGTTAACTCAAAATGGATCAAGGAGCTTGATATTAAATCAGAGACACGGCATCTGATAGAAGAAAAAGTTGGTTATGATCTACACGCTGTGGGATCGGGCTCCAAATTCCTCAATAGGACACCCATAGCGCTAGAGTTAACAAATAGAATCAACAAATGGGACTTACTCAAACTAAAAAGTTTTTTCTCAGCAAAAGAAACAATAAGAGAGATAAATAGGGAGCCTACATCCTGGGAACAAATCTTTACTCCACACACTTCAGATAGAGCCCTAATAACCAGAATATACAAAGAACTCAAAAAATTAGACAATAAGATAACAAATAACCCAATCAATAAATGGGCCAAGGACCTGAACAGACACTTCTCAGAGGAGGACATACAATCAATCAACAAGTACATGAAAAAATGCTCACCATCGCTAGCAGTCAGAGAAATGCAAATCAAAACTACCCTAAGATACCATCTCACTCCAGTAAGACTGGCAGCCATTAGGAAGTCAAACAACAATAAGTGCTGGAGAGGATGCGGGGAAAAGGGCACTCTTGTTCATTGCTGGTGGGACTGCAAATTGGTGCAGCCAATTTGGAAAGCAGTATGGAGATTTCTCGGAAAGCTGGGAATGGAACCACCATTTGACCCAGCTATTCCCCTTCTCGGTCTATTCCCTAAAGCCCTAACAAGAGCATGCTACAGGGACACTGCTACATCGATGTTCATAGCAGCTCAATTCACGATAGCAAGACTGTGGAACCAGCCTAGATGCCCTTCAATAGATGAATGGATAAAAAAAATGTGGCATTTATACACTATGGAGTATTACTCTGCATTAAAAAATGACAAAATTATAGAATTTGGAGGGAAATGGATGGCATTAGAGCAGATTATGCTAAGTGAAGCTAGTCAATCTTTAAAAAACAAATACCAAATGACTCCTTTGATATAAGGGGTGTAAACAAGGACAGGGTAGGGACGAAGAGCTTGAGAAGAATATTTACAGTAAACAGGGATGAGAGGTGGGAGGGAAAGGGAGTGAGAAGGGAAATTGCATGGAAATGGAAGGCGATCCTCAGGGTTATACAAAATGTCATATAAGAGGTAAGGAGGGGTAAGTCAAGAGAATACAAATGGAAGACATGATTTACAGTAGAAGGGGTAGAGAGAGAAAAGGGGAGGGGAGGGGAGGGGAGTGGAGGGGGGATAGTAGACAATAGGACAGACAGCAGAATACATCAGACACTAGAAAGGCAATATGTCAATCAATGGAAGGGTAACTGATGTAATACAGCAATTTGTATACGGGGTAAAAGCGGGAGTTCATAATCCACTTGAATCAAACCGTGTAATATGATGTATTAAGAACTATGTAATGTTATGAACGACCAATAAAAAAAAAAAAAAAAAAAAAAAAAAAAAAAAAAACCATAGCGATAGAACTTGGAACTACATTATTGTGCCAAGTTTGAAAGAGCTAGCACAAACCGTGTTTGATTTAGAGTTCCAACTACATGTATCCATATAGGAGAAAACAAAGTGAAACCTAAACATGAAAATGGTTCCTGCAAAGGGACGGTTTAACCTAGAAGAACGAAATTTGGTGAACCAAGTGGGATTGGTGTACTGATCATTACCTGCAAGTATCATCAAGATTGGGTGAAAAAATGTTTGCTGAGATTTCAGGAATCTCGTAGTTTTTTGGAAGCTTGTCAACCCCTTTCAATGAAAGTGATTCTCGTCAGTCTCTGCTTGGGGCTACTTCAATAGGACACAAACCATAGCGATAGAACTTGGAACTACATTATTGTGCCAAGTTTCAAAGAGCTAGCACAAACCGTGTTTGATTTAGAGTTCCAACTACATATATCCATATAGGAGAAAACAGAGTGAAACCTAAACATGAAAACGGTTTCTGCAAAGGAACGGTTTAACCGAGAACGAAATTTGGTGAGCCAAGTGGGATTGGTGTACTGATCATTACCTGCAAGTATCATCAAGATTGGGTGAAAAAATGTTTGCTGAGATTTCAGGAAACTCGTAGTTTTTTGGAAGCTTGGCAACCCCTTTGAATGAAAGTGATTCTCGTCAGTCTCTTCTTGGGGCTACTTCAATAGGACACAAACCATAGCGATAGAACTTGGAACTACATTATTGTGCCATGTTTCAAAGAGCTAGCACAAACCGTGTTTGATTTAGAGTTCCAATTACATGTATCCATATATGAGAAAACAGAGTGAAACCTAAACATGAAAACGGTTCCTGCAAAGGAACGGTATAACCGAGAAGAACGAAATTTGGTGAGCCCAGTGGGATTGCTGTACTGATCATTACCTGCAAGTATCATCAAGATTGGGTGAAAAAATGTTTGCTGAGATTTCAGGAATCTCGTAGTTTTTTGGAAGCTTGTCAACCCCTTTCAATGAAAGTGATTCTCGTCAGTCTCTGCTTGGGGCTACTTCAATAGGACACAAACCATAGCGATAGAACTTGGAACTACATATTTGCCAAGTTTCAAAGAGCTAGCACAAACCGTGTTTGATTTAGAGTTCCAACTACATATATCCATATAGGAGAAAACAGAGTGAAACCTAAACATGAAAACGGTTTCTGCAAAGGAACGGTTTAACCGAGAACGAAATTTGGTGAGCCAAGTGGGATTGGTGTACTGATCATTACCTGCAAGTATCATCAAGATTGGGTGAAAAAATGTTTGCTGAGATTTCAGGAAACTCGTAGTTTTTTGGAAGCTTGGCAACCCCTTTGAATGAAAGTGATTCTCGTCAGTCTCTTCTTGGGGCTACTTCAATAGGACACAAACCATAGCGATAGAACTTGGAACTACATTATTGTGCCATGTTTCAAAGAGCTAGCACAAACCGTGTTTGATTTAGAGTTCCAATTACATGTATCCATATATGAGAAAACAGAGTGAAACCTAAACATGAAACGGTTCCTGCAAAGGAACGGTATAACCGAGAAGAACGAAATTTGGTGAGCCCAGTGGGATTGCTGTACTGATCATTACCTGCAAGTATCATCAAGATTGGGTGAAAAAATGTTTGCTGAGATTTCAGGAAACTCGTAGTTTTTTGGAAGCTTGTCAACCCCTTTCAATGAAAGTGATTCTCGTCAGTCTCTGCTTGGGGCTACTTCAATAGGACACAAACCATAGCGATAGAACTTGGAATTACATTATTGTGCCACGTTTCAAAGAGCTAGCACAAACCGTGTTTGATTTAGAGTTCCAACTACATATATCCATATAGGAGAAAACAGAGTGAAACCTAAACATGAAAACGGTTCCTGCAAAGGAACGGTTTAACCGAGAAGAACGAAATTTGGTGAGGCAAATGGGATTGCTGTACTGATCATTACCTGCAAGTATCATCAAGATTGGGTGAAAAAATGTTTGCTGAGATTTCAGGAATCTCGTAGTTTTTTGGAAGCTTGTCAACCCCTTTCAATGAAAGTGATTCTCGTCAGTCTCTGCTTGGGGCTACTTCAATAGGACACAAAACATAGCGATAGAACTTGGAACTACATTATTGTGCCAAGTTTCAAAGAGCTAGCACAAACCGTGTTTGATTTAGAGTTCCAACTACATGTATCCATACAGGAGAAAACAGAGTGAAAACTAAACATGAAAACGGTTCCTGCAAAGGAACAGTTTAAGCGAGAAGAACGAAATTGGGTGACCCAGTGAGATTGGTGTACTGATCATTACATGCAAGTATCATCAAGATTGGGTGAAAAAATATTTGCTGAGATTTCAGGAAACTCGTAGTTTTTGGAAGCTCGGCAACCCCTTTCAATGAAAGTGATTCTCATCGGTCTCTGCTTAGGGCTACTTCAATAGGAAACAAACCATAGCAATTGAACTTGGAACTACATTATTGTGCCAAGTTTCAAAGAGCTAGCAGAAACCGTGTTTGATTTAGAGTTCCAACTACATGTATCCATATAGGAGAAAACAGAGTGAAACCTAAACATGAAAACGGTTCGTGCAAAGGAACGGTTTAACCGAGAAGAACGAAATTTGGAGACCCAAGTTGGATTGTTGTACGGGTCATTACCTGCAAGTATCATCAAGATTGGGTGAAGAAAGGTTGGCTGAGATTTCAGGAAACTCATAGTTTTTTGGAAGCTTGTAAACCCCTTTCAATGAAAGTGATTCTCGTCAGTCTCTGCTTGGGACTTCTTCAATAGGACACAAACCATAGCGATAGAACTTGGAACTACATTATTGTGCCAAGTTTCAAAGAGCTAGCAAAAACCGTGTTTGATTTAGATTTCCAACTACATGTATCCATATAGGAGAAAACAGAGTGAAACCTAAATATGAAAACGGTTGCTCAAAGGAACAGTTTAACCGAGAAGAACGAAATTTGGTGAGCCAAGTGGGATTGTTGTACTGATCATTACCTGCAAGCCTCATCAAGAGTTGGTGAAAAAATGTTTGCTGAGATTTCAGGAAACTCGTAGTTTTTTGGAAGCTTGGCAACCCCTTTCAATGAAAGTGATTCTCGTCAGTCTCTGCTTGGGGCTACTTCAATAGGACACAAACCATAGCGATAGAACTTGGAACTACGTTATTGTGCCAAGTTTCAAAGAGCTAGCAAAAAAGTGTTTGATTTAGAGTTCCAACTACATGTATCCATATAGGAGAAAACAGAGTGAAACCTAAACATGAAAACGGTTCCTGCAAAGGAACGGTTTAACCTAGGAGAACGAAATTTGCTGAGCCAAGTGGGATTGGTGTACTGTTCATTACCTGCAAGTATCATCAAGATTGGGTGAAAAAATGTTTGCCGAGATTTCAGGAAACTCGTAGTTTTTTGGAAGCTTGGCAACTCCTTTCAATGAAAGTGATTCTCGTCAGTCTCTGCTTGGGGCTACTTCAATAGGACACAAACCATACCGATAGAACTTGGAACTACATTATTTTGCAACGTTTCAAATAGCTAGCACAAAGCGTGTTTGATTTAGAGTTCCAACTACATGTATCCATAAAGGAGAAAACAGAGTGAAACCTAAACATGAAAACGGTTCCTACAAAGGAACAGTTTAATCAAGAAGAACGAAATTGGTGAGCCCAGTGGGATTGGTGTACTGATCATTACCTGCAACTATCATCAAGAGTGGGTGAAAAAATTATTGCTGAGATTTCAGGAAACTCGTAGTTTTTTGGAAGCTTGGCAACCCCTTTCAATGAAAGTGATTCTCGTCAGTTTCTGCTTGGGGGTACCTCAATAGGACACAAACCATAGCGATAGAACTTGGAACTACATTATTGTGCCAAGTTTCAAAGAGCTAGCACAAACCGTGTTTGATTTAGAGTTCCAACTACATGTATCCATATAGGAGAAAACAGAGTGAAACCTAAATATGAAAACGGTTCCTGCAAAGGAACGGTTTAACCGAAAAGAACGAAATTTGGTTAACCAAGTGGGATTGGTGTACTTATCATTACCTGCAAGTCTCATCAAGATTGGGTGAAAAAATGTTTGCTGAGATTTCAGGAAACTCGTAGTTTTTTGGAAGCTTGGCAACCCATTTCAATGAAAGTGATTCTCGTCAGTCCCTGCTTGGGGCTACTTCAATAGGACACAAACCATAGCGATAGAACTTGGAACTACATTATTGTGCCAAGTTTCAAATAGCTAGCACAAACCGTGTTTGATTTAGAGTTCCAACTACATGTATCCATATAGGAGAAAACAGAGTGAAACCTAAACATGAAAACGGTTTCTGCAAAGGAACGGTTTAACCTAGAAGAACGAAATTTGGTGAGCCAAGTGGGATTGGTGTACTGATCATTACCTGCAACTATCATCAAGATTGGGTGAAAAAATGTTTGCTGAGATTTCAAGAAACTCGTAGTTTTTTGGAAGCTTGGCAACCCCTTTCAATGAAAGTGATTCTCGTCAGTCTCTGCTTGGGGCTACTTCAATAGGACACAAACCATAGCGATAGAACTTGGAACTACATTATTGTGCCAAGTTTCAAAGAGGTAGCACAAACCGTGTTTGATTTAGAGTTCCAACTACATGTATCCATACAGGAGAAAACAGAGTGAAAACTAAACATGAAAACGGTTCCTGCAAAGGAACAGTTTAAGCGAGAAGAACGAAATTGGGTGACCCAGTGAGATTGGTGTACTTATCATTACCTGCAAGTCTCATCAAGATTGGGTGAAAAAATATTTGCTGAGATTTCAGGAAACTCGTAGTTTTTGGAAGCTCGGCAACCCCTTTCAATGAAAGTGATTCTCATCGGTCTCTGCTTAGGGCTACTTCAATAGGAAACAAACCATAGCAATTGAACTTGGAACTACATTATTGTGCCAAGTTTCAAAGAGCTAGCAGAAACCGTGTTTGATTTAGAGTTCCAACTACATGTATCCATATAGGAGAAAACAGAGTGAAACCTAAACATGAAAACGGTTCGTGCAAAGGAACGGTTTAACCGAGAAGAACGAAATTTGGAGACCCAAGTTGGATTGTTGTACGGGTCATTACCTGCAAGTATCATCAAGATTGGGTGAAGAAAGGTTGGCTGAGATTTCAGGAAACTCATAGTTTTTTGGAAGCTTGTAAACCCCTTTCAATGAAAGTGATTCTCGTCAGTCTCTGCTTGGGACTTCTTCAATAGGACACAAACCATAGCGATAGAACTTGGAACTACATTATTGTGCCAAGTTTCAAAGAGGTAGCACAAACCGTGTTTGATTTAGAGTTCCAACTACATGTATCCATATAGGAGAAAACAGAGTGAAACCTAAATATGAAAACGGTTGCAAAGGAACAGTTTAACCGAGAAGAACGAAATTTGGTGAGACAACTGGGATTGGTGTACTGATCATTACCTGCAAGTATCACCAAGATTGGGTGAAAAACTGTTTGTTGAGATTTCAGGAAACTCGTAGTTTTTTGGAAGCTTGGCAACCCCATTCAATGAAAGTGATTCTCGTCAGTCTCTGCTTGGGGCTACTTCAATAGGACACAAACCACAGTGATAGAACTTGGAACTACATTTTTGTGCCAAGTTTCAAAGAGCTAGCACAAACCGTGTTTGATTTAGAGTTAAAACTACATGTATCCATATAGGAGAAAACAGAGTGAAACCTAAACATCAAAACGGTTCCTACAAAGGAACGGTTTAACCGAGAAGAACGAAATTTGGTGAGCCAAGTGGGATTGTTGTACTGATCATTACCTGCAAGCCTCATCAAGGGTGGGTGAAAAAATGTTTGCTGAGATTTCAGGAAACTCGTAGTTTTTTGGAAGCTTGGCAACCCCTTTCAATGAAAGTGATTCTCGTCAGTCTCTGCTTGGGGCTACTTCAATAGGACACAAACCATAGCGATAGAATTTGGAACTACATTATTGTGCCAAGTTTCAAAGAGCTAGCACAAAAAGTGTTTGATTTAGAGTTCCAACTACATGTATCCATATAGGAGAAAACAGAGTGAAACCTAAACATGAAAACGGTTCCTGCAAAGGAACGGTTTAACCTAGGAGAACGAAATTTGCTGAGCCAAGTGGGATTGGTGTACTGTTCATTACCTGCAAGTATCATCAAGATTGGGTGAAAAAACTTTTGCTGAGATTTCCAGAAACTCGTAGTTTTTGGAAGCTTGGCAACCCCTTTCAATGAAAGTGATTCTCGTCAGTCTCTGCTTGGGGCTACTGCAATAGGACAAAAACCATAGCGATAGAACTTGGAACTACATTATTGTGCCAAGTTTCAAAGAGCTAGCACAAACCGTGTTTGATTTAGAGTTCCAACTACATGTATCCATATAGGAGAAAACAGAGTGAAACCTAAACATGAAAACGGTTCCTGCAAAGGAACGGTTTAACCGAGAAGAACGAAATTTGGTGAACCATGTGGGATTGGTGTACTGATCATTACCTGCAAATATCATCAAGATTTTGTGAAAATATGGTTGCTGAGATTTCAGGAATCTCGTAGTTTTTTGGAAGCTTGGCAACCCCTTTCAATGAAAGTGATTCTCGTCAGTCTCTGCTTGGGGCTACTTCAATAGGACACAAACCATAGCGATAGAATTTGGAACTACATTATTGTGCCAAGTTTCAAAGAGCTAGCACAAACCGTGTTTGATTTAGAGTTCCAACTACATGTATCCATATAGGAGAAAACAGAGTGAAACCTAAACATGAAAACGGTTCCTTAAAAGGAACGGTTTAACCTAGGAGAACGAAATTTGCTGAGCCAAGTGGGATTGGTGTACTGTTCATTACCTGCAAGCCTCATCAAGATTGGGTGAAAAAACTTTTGCTGAGATTTCCGGAAACTCGTAGTTTTTTGGAAGCTTGGCAACCCCTTTCAATGAAAGTGATTCTCGTCAGTCTCTGCTTGGGGCTACCTCAATAGGGACACAAACCATAGCGATAGAACTTGGAACTACATTATTGTGCCAAGTTTCAAAGTGCTAGCACAAACCGTGTTTGATTTAGAGTTCCAACTACATGTATCCATATAGGAGAAAACAGAGTGAAACCTAAACATGAAAACGGTTTCTGCAAAGGAAGGGTTTAACCGAAAAGAACGAAATTTGGTGAACCAAGTGGGTTTGGTTTACTGATCATTACCTGCAAGTATCATCAAGATTGGGTGAAAAAATGTTTGCTGTGATTGCAGGAAACTCGTAGTTTTTTGGAAGCTTGGCAACCCCTTTGAATGAAAGTGATTCTCGTCAGTCTCTGCTTGGGGCTACTTCAATAGGACACAAACCATAGCGATCGAACTTGGAACTACATTATTGTGCCAAGTTTCAAAGAGCTATCACAAACCGTGTTTGATGTAGAGTTCCAACTACATGTATCCATATAGGAGAAAACAGAGTGAAACCTAAACATGAAAACGGTTCCTGCAAATGAACAGTTTACCCGAGAAGAACGAAATTTCGTGAGCCTAGTAGGATTGGTGTAGTGATCCTTACCTGCAAGTATCATCAAGATTGGGTGAAAAAAGGTTTGCTGAGATTTCAGGAAACTCTTAGTTTTTCTGGAATCCTGGAAACCCCTTTCAATGAAAGTGATTCTCTTCAGACTCTGCTTGGGGCTACTTCAATAGTACACATACCATAGCGATAGAACTTGGAACTACATTATTGTGCCAAGTTTCAAAGAGCTACCACAAACCGTGTTTGATTTAGAGTTCCAACTACATGTATCCATATAGGAGAAAACAGAGTGAAACCTAAACATGAAAACGGTTCCTGCAAAGGAACGGTTTAAACCGAGAAGAACGAAATTTGGTGAGCCAAGTGGGATTGGTGTACTGATCATTACCTGCAAGCCTCATCAAGAGTGGGTGAAAAAATGTTTGCTGAGATTCCAGGAAACTCGTAGATTTTTGGAAGCTTGGCAACCCCTTTGAATGAAAGTGATTCTCGTCAGTCTCTGCTTGGGGCTACTTCAATAGGACACAAACCATAGCGATAGAACTTGGAACTACATTATTGTGCCCAGTTTCAAAGAGCTAGCACAAACCGTGTTTGATTTAGAGTTCCAACTACATGTATTCATATAGGAGAAAACAGAGTGAAACCTAAACATGAAAACGTTTTCTGCAAAGGAAGGGTTTAACCGAAAAGAACGAAATTATGTGAGCCAAGTGGGATTGGTGTACTGATCATTTCCTACAAGTATCATCAAGATTGGGTGAAAAAATGTTTGCTGAGATTTCAGGAAACTCGTAGTTTTTTGGAAGCTTGTCAACCCCTTTCAATGAAAGTGATTCTCGTCATTCTCTGCTTGGGGCTACTTCAATAGGACACAAACCATAGCGATAGAACTTGGAACTACATTATTGTGCCAAGTTTCAAAGAGCTAGCACAAACCGTGTTTGATTTAGAGTTCCAACTACATGTATCCATATAGGAGAAAACAGAGTGAAACCTAAACATGAAAACGGTTCCTGCAAAGGAACGGTTTAACCGAGAAGAACGAAATTTGGTGAGCCAAGTGGGATTGGACTACTGATCATTACCTGCAAGCCTCATCAAGAGTGGGTGAAAAAATGTTTGCTGAGATTTCAGGAAACTCGTAGTTTTTTGGAAGCTTGGCAACCCCTTTCAATGAAAGTGATTCTCGTCAGTCTCTGCTTGGGGCTACTTCAATAGGACACAAACCATAGCGAAAGATCTTGGAACTACATTATTGTGCCAAGTTTCAAGAGCTAGCACAAACCGTGTTTGATTTAGAGTTCCAACTACATGTATCCATATAGGAGAAAACAGAGTGAAACCTAAACATGAAAACGGTTCCTGCAAAGGAACGATTTAACCGAGAAGAACGAAATTTGCTGAGCCCAGTGGGATTGGTGTACTGATCATTACCTGCAACTATCATCAAGTTCGGGTGAAAATATGGTTACTGAGATTTCAGGAAACTCGTAGTTTTTTGGAAGCTTGGCAACCCCTTTCAATGAAAGTGATTCTCGTTAGTCTCGGCTTGGGGCTACTTCAATAGGACACAAACCATAGCGATAGAACTTGGAACTACATTATTGTGCCAAGTTTCAAAGAGCTAGCACAAACAGTGTTTGATTTAGAGTTCCAACTACATGTATCCATATAGGAGAAAACAGAGTGAAACCTAAACAGGAAAACGGTTTCTGCAAAGGAACGGTTTAACCGAGAAGAACGAAATTTTGGTGAGCCAAGTGGGATTGGTGTACTGATCATTACCTGCAAGCCTCATCAAGAGTGGGTGAAAAAATGTTTGCTGAGATTTCGGGAAACTCGTAACTTTTTGGAAGCTTGGCAACCCCTTTGAATGAAAGTGATTCTCGTCAGTCTCTGCTTGGGGCTACTTCAATAGGACACAAACCATAGCGACAGAACTTGGAACTACATTATTGTGCCAAGTTTCAAAGAGCTAGCACAAACCGTGTTTGATTTAGAGTTCCAACTACATGTATCCAAATAGGAGAAAACAGAGTGAAACCTAAACAAGAAAACGGTTCCTGCAAAGGAACGGTTTAACCAAAAAGAACGAGATTATGTGAGCCAAGTGGGATTGGTGTACTGATCATTACCTGCAAGTATCATCAAGATTGGGTGAAAAAATGTTTGCTGAGATTTCAGGAAACTCGTAGTTTTTTGGAAGCTTGGCAACCCCTTTCAATGAAAGTGATTCTCGTCAGTCTCTGCTTGGGGCTACTTCAATAGGACACAAACCATAGCGATAGAACTTGGAACTACATTATTGTGCCAAGTTTCAAAGAGCTAGCACAAACCGTGTTTGATTTAGAGTTCCAACTACATGTATCCATATAGGAGAAAACAGAGTGAAACCTAAACATGAAAACGGTTCCTGCAAAGGAACGGTTTAACCGAGAAGAACGAAATTTGGTGAGCCAAGTGGGATTGGTGTACTGATCATTACCTGCAAGCCTCATCAAGAGTGGGTGAAAAAATGTTTGCTGAGATTTCAGGAAACTCGTAGTTTTTTGGAAGCTTGGCAACCCCTTTGAATGAAAGTGATTCTCGTCAGTCTCTGCTTGGGGCTACTTCAATAGGACACAAACCATAGCGATAGAACTTGGAACTACATTATTGTGCCACGTTTTCAAAGAGCTAGCACAAACCGTGTTTGATTTAGAGTTCCAACTACATGTATCCATATAGGAGAAAACAGAGTGAAACCTAAACATGAAAACGGTTTCAGCAAAGGAAGGGTTTAACCGAAAATGAACGAAATTATGTGAGCCAAGTGGGATTGGTGTACTGATCATTTCCTGCAAGTATCATCAAGATTGGGTGAAAAAATGTTTGCTGAGATTTCAGGAAACTCGTAGTTTTTTGGAAGCTTGTCAACCCCTTTCAATGAAAGTGATTCTCGTCATTCTCTGCTTGGGGCTACTTCAATAGGACACAAACCATAGCGATAGAACTTGGAACTACATTATTGTGCCAAGTTTCAAAGAGCTAGCACAAACCGTGTTTGATTTAGAGTTCCAACTACATGTATCCAAATAGGAGAAAACAGAGTGAAACCTAAACATGAAAACGGTTCCTGCAAAGGAACGGTTTAACCGAAAAGAACGAAATTATGTGAGCCAAGTGGGATTGGTGTACTGATCATTACCTGCAAGTATCATCAAGATTGGGTGAAAAAATGTTTGCTGAGATTTCAGGAAACTCGTAGTTTTTTGGAAGCTTGGCAACCCCTTTCAATGAAAGTGATTCTCGTCAGTCTCTGCTTGGGGCTACTTCAATAGGACACAAACCATAGCGATAGAACTTGGAACTACATTATTGTGCCAAGTTTCAAAGAGCTAGCACAAACCGTGTTTGATTTAGAGTTCCAACTACATGTATCCATATAGGAGAAAACAGAGTGAAACCTAAACATGAAAACGGTTCCTGCAAAGGAACGGTTTAACCGAGAAGAACGAAACTTGGTGAGCCAAGTGGGATTGGTGTACTGATCATTACCTGCAAGACTCATCAAGAGTGGGTGAAAAAATGTTTGCTGAGATTTCAGGAAACTCGTAGTTTTTTGGAAGCTTGGCAACCCCTTTCAATGAAAGTGATTCTCGTCAGTCTCTGCTTGGGGCTACTTCAATAGGACACAAACCATATTGATAGAACTTGGAACTACATTATTGTGCCATGTTTCAAAGAGCTAGCACAAACCGTGTTTGATTTAGAGTTCCAACTACATGTATCCAAAGAGGAGAAAACAGAGTGAAACCTAAACATGAAAACGGTTCCTGCAAAGGAACGGTTTAACCGAGAAGAACGAAATTTGGTGAGCCCAGTGGGATTGGTGTACTGATCATTACCTGCAAGTATCATCAAGATTGGGTGAAAAAATGTTTGCTGAGATTTCAGGAAACTCGTAGTTTTTTGGAAGCTTGGCAAACCCTTTCAATGAAAGTGATTCTCGTCAGTCTCTGCTTGGGGCTACTTCAATAGGACACAAACCATAGCGATAGAACTTGGAACTACATTATTGTGCCAAGTTTCAAAGAGCTAGCACAAACCGTGTTTGATTTAGAGTTCCAACTACATGTATCCATATAGGAGAAAACAGAGTGAAACCTAAACATGAAAACGGTTCCTGCAAAGGAACGGTTTAACCGAGAAGAACGAAATTTGGTGAGCCACGTGGGATTGGTGTACTGATCATTACCTGCAAGCCTCATCAAGAGTGGGGGAAAAATGTTTGCTGAGATTTCAGGAAACTCGTAGTTTTTTGGAAGCTTGGCAACCCCTTTCAATGAAAGTGATTCTCGTCAGTCTCTGCTTGGGGCTACTTCAATAGGACACAAACCATAGCGATAGAACTTGGAACTACATTATGTGCCAAGTTTCAAAGAGCTAGCACAAACCGTGTTTGATTTAGAGTTCCAACTACATGTATCCATATAGGAGAAAACAGAGTGAAACATAAACATGAAAACGGTTCCTGGAAAGGAACGGTTTAACCGAGAAGAACGAAATTTGGTGAGCCTCGTGGGATTGGTGTACTGATCATTACCTGCAAGCCTCATCAAGAGTGGGTGAAAAAATGTTTGCTGAGATTTCAGGAAACTCGTAGTTTTTTGGAAGCTTGGCAACCCTTTCAATGAAAGTGATTCTCGTCAGTCTCTGCTTGGGGCTACTTCAATAGACACAAACCATAGCGATAGAACTTGGAACTACATTATTGTGCCAAGTTTCAAAGAGCTAGCACAAACCGTGTTTGATTTAGAGTTCCAACTACATGTATCCATTTAGGAGAAAAGAGAGTGAAACCTAAACATGAAAACGGTTTCTGCAAAGGAACTGTTTAACGAAAAGAACGAAATTTGGTGAGCCAAGTGGGATTGGTGTACTGATCATTACCTGCAAGCCTCATCAAGAGTGGGTGAAAAAATGTTTGCTGAGATTTCAGGAAACTCGTAGTTTTTTGGAAGCTTGGAAACCCCTTTCAATGAAAGTTATTCTCGTCAGTCTCTGCTTGGGGCTACTTCAATAGGACACAAAGCATAGCGATAGAACTTGGAACTACATTATTGTGCCAAGTTTCAAAGAGCTAGCACAAACCGTGTTTGATTTAGAGTTCCAACTACATGTATCCATATAGGAGAAAACAGAGTGAATCCTAAACATGAAAACGGTTCCTGCAAAGGAACGGTTTAACCGAGAAGAACAAAATTTGGTGAGCCCAGTGGGATTGGTGTACTGATCATTACCTACAAGTATCATCAAGTTCGGGTGAAATATGGTTACTGAGATTTCAGGAAACTCGTAGTTTTTTTGGAAGCTTGGCAACCCCTTTCAATGAAAGTGATTCTCGTTAGTCTCGGCTTGGGGCTACTTCAATAGGACACAAACCATAGTGATAGAACTTGGAACTACATTATTGTGCCAAGTTTCAAAGAGCTAGCACAAACAGTGTTTGATTTAGAGTTCCAACTACATGTTTCCTTATAGGAGAAAACAGAGTGAAACTAAACAGGAAAACGGTTCCTTCAAAGGAACGGTTTCACCGAGAAGAACGAAATTTGGTGAGCCCAGTGGGATTGGTGTACTGATCATTACCTGCAAGTATCAACAAGATTGGGTGAAAATATGGTTGCTGAGATTTCAGGAAACTCGTAGTTTTTGGAAGCTGGGCATCCCCTTTCAATGAAAGTATTTCTCGTTAGTCTCTGCTTGGGGCTACTTCAATAGGACACAAACCATAGCAATAGAACTTGGAACTACATTATTGTGCCAAGTTTCAAAGAGCTAGCACAAACCGTGTTTGATTTAGAGTTCCAAACTCCATGTATCCATATAGGAGAAAAGAGAGTGAAACCTAAACATGAAAACGGTTCCTGCAAAGGAACTGTTTAACGAAAAGAACGAAATTTGCTGAGCCAAGTGGGATTGGTGTACTGATCATTACCTGCAAGCCTCATCACGAGTGGGTGAAAAAATGTTTGCTGAGATTTCAGGAAACTCGTAGTTTTTTGGAAGCTTGGCAACCCCTTTCAATGAAAGTGATTCTCGTCAGTCTCTGCTTGGGGCTACTTCAATAGGACACAAACCATAGCGATAGAACTTGGAACTACATTATTGTGCCAGGTTTCAAAGAGCTAGCACAAACCGTGTTTGATTTAGAGTTCCAACTACATGTATCCATATAGGAGAAAACAGAGTGAAACCTAAACATGAAAACGGTTCCTGCAAAGGAACGGTTTAACCGAGAAGAACAAAATTTGGTGAGCCCAGTGGGATTGGTGTACTGATCATTACCTACAAGTATCATCAAGTTCGGGTGAAAATATGGTTACTGAGATTTCAGGAAACTCGTAGTTTTTTGGTAGCTTGGCAACCCCTTTCAATGAAAGTGATTCTTGTTAGTCTCGGCTTGGGGCTACTTCAATAGGACACAAACCATAGCGATAGAACTTGGAACTACATTATTGTGCAAGTTTCAAAGAGCTAGCACAAACCGTGTTTGATTTAGAGTTCCAACTACTTGTATCCATATAGGAGAAAACAGAGTGAAACCTAAACAGGAAAACGGTTCCTTCAAAGGAACGGTTTAACCGAGAAGAACGAAATTTGGTGAGCCCAGTGGGATTGGTGTACTGATCATTACCTGCAGTTTCAACAAGATTGGGTGAAAATATGGTTGCTGAGATTTCAGGAAACTCTTAGTTTTTTCGGAAGCCTGGCAACCTCTTTCAATGAAAGTGATTCTCGTCAGTCTCTGCTTGGGGCTACTTCAATAGGACACAAACCATAGCGATAGAACTTGGAACTACATTATTGTGCCAAGTTTCAACGAGCTAGCACAAACCGTGTTTGATTTAGAGTTCCAACTACATGTATCCATATAGGAGAAAACAAAGTGAAACCTAAACATGGAAAATGGTTCCTGCAAAGGAACGGTTTAACCGAGAAGAACGAAAATTTGCTGAGCCAAGTGGGATTGGTGTACTGATCATTACCTGCAAGCCTCATCAAGAGTGGGTGAAAAAATGTTTGCTGAGATTTCAGGAAACTCGTACTTTTTTGGAAGCTTGGCAACCCCTTTCAATGAAAGTGATTCTTGTCAGTCTCTGCTTGGGGCTACTTCAATAGACACAAACCATAGCTATACAACTTGGAACTACATTATTGTGCCAAGTTTCAAAGAGCTAGCACAAACCGTGTTTGATTTAGAGTTCCAACTACATGTATCCATATAGGAGAAAACAAAGTGAAACCTAAACATGAAAACGGTTCCTGCAAAGGAACGGTTAACCGAGAAGAACGAAATTTGCTAGCCAAGTGGGATTGGTGTACTGATCATTACCTGCAAGCCTCATCAAGAGTGGGTGAAAAAATGTTTGCTGAGATTTCAGGAAACTCGTAGTTTTTTGGAAGCTTGGCAACCCCTTTCAATGAAAGTGATTCTCGTCAGTCTCTGCTTGGGGCTACTTCAATAGGACACAAACCATAGCGATAGAACTTGGAACAGTAAAGGGGGGAAAGTAGTCATAGAGGATAACAAATCAGGTTTAGTAACATCAATAAACAAATATGGATAGAAGAACAAACCATATCTCAATAATAACCCTAAATGTTAATGGCTTAAACTCACCAATTAAGAGACACAGGCTAGTAGAATGGATCAAAAAACAAGACCCAATAATATGCTGTCTACAGGAGACGCATTTGATAGGAAAAGATATACATAGACTGAAGGTGAAAGGTTGGGAAAAATCATATCACTCATATGGACCGCGGAAACAAGCAGGAGTGTCCATACTCATATCTAATAAAATAGATTTCAAGCCAAAGCTAATCAAAAGGGATATAGAAGGACACTTCATACTGCTCAAGGGAACCATACACCAACAAGACATAACAATCATAAATATATATGCCCCAAATAATGGTGCAGCTGTATTCATCAAGCAAACTCTTCTCAAGTTCAAGAGTCTAATAGACCAACATACAATAATCATGGGAGACTTCAACACACCTCTCTCACCACTGGACAGATCTTCCAAACAAAAGTTAAATAAGGAAACTATAGAACTCAATAACACAATTAACAACCTAGACTTAATTGACATATATAGACTATACCACCCAACATCAAGTAGCTACACTTTTTTCTCAGCAGCACATGGAACCTTCTCAAAAATAGACCATATACTATGTCACAGGGCAACTCTTAGACAATACAAAGGGGTAGAGATAATACCATGCATCTTATCTGATCATAATGGAATGAAACTGAAAATCAATGATAAAAGAAGAAAGGAAAAAGCAAGCATCACCTGGAGAATGAACAATAGGTTGCTGAGTGATCAATGTTTTTTAGAAGACATCAAGGAGGAAATTAAAAAATTCCTAGAGTTAAATGAAAACACAGACACAACATATCGGAACCTATGGGACACATTGAAAGCAGTTCTAAGAGGAAAATTCATTGCTTGGAGTTCATTCCTCAAAAAAAGAAAAAACCAACAAATAAATGATCTCATACTTCATCTCAAAATCCTAGAAAAAGAAGAGCAAAACAACAGCAAAAGAAGTAGAAGGCAAGAAATAATTAAAATCAGAGCTGAAATTAATGAAATTGAAACAAAAGAAACAATTGAAAAAATTGACAAAACTAAAAGCTGGTTCTTTGAAAAAATAAATAATATTGACAGACCCTTAGCCATGCTAACGAAGAGAAGAAGAGAGAGAACCCAAATTACTAGCATACGGGATGAAAAAGGCAATATCACAACAGACACTTCAGAAATACAGAAGATAATCAGAAATTACTTTGAATCCTTATACTCCAATAAAATAGAAGATAGTGAAGGCATAGATAAATTCCTTGAGTCCTATGATCTGCCCAGATTGAGCCAGGAGGATATAGACAACCTAAACAGACCAATAACAATAGAGGAAATAGAAGAAACCATCAAAAGACTACCAACTAAGAAAAGCCCAGGACCGGATGGGTA
The DNA here is from genome assembly GCF_045843805.1 of Urocitellus parryii. NCBI lineage: Eukaryota > Metazoa > Chordata > Mammalia > Rodentia > Sciuridae > Urocitellus > Urocitellus parryii. Next base: position 31,009 of record NW_027553411.1, read on the forward strand.
TACAGCAGAGTTTTACAAAACCTTTAAAGAGGAACTAACACCAATACTTTTCAAGCTATTTCAGGAAATAGAAAAAGAGGGAGAACTTCCAAATTCATTCTACGACGCCAACATCACCCTGATTCTGAAACCAGACAAAGACACATCAAAGAAGGAAAACTACAGACCAATATCTCTAATGAACCTTGACGCAAAAATCCTCAATAAAATTCTGGCGAATCGGATTCAAATACATATCAAAAAAATTATACATCATGATCAAGTAGGATTCATCCCTGGGATGCAAGGCTGGTTTAATATACGGAAATCAATAAATGTTATTCACCACATCAATAGACTTAAAAATAAGAACCATATGATCATCTCAATAGATGCAGAAAAAGCATTCGACAAAGTACAGCATCCCTTTATGTTCAAAACGCTAGAAAAATTAGGGATAACAGGATCATACCTCAACATTGTAAAAGCAATCTATGATAAGCCACAGGCCAGCATCATTCTGAATGGAGAAAAATTGAAGGCATTCCCTCTAAGATCTGGTACAAGACAGGGATGCCCTCTCTCACCACTTCTGTTCAACATAGTCCTCGAAACACTGGCCAGAGCAATTAGACAGTCAAAAGAAATTAAAGGCATAAAAATAGGAAAAGAAGAACTTAAATTATCACTATTTGCAGATGATATGATTCTATACCTAGCAGACCCAAAAGGGTCTACAAAGAAGCTATTAGAGCTAATAAATGAATTCAGCAAAGTGGCAGGATATAAGATCAACACGCATAAATCAAAGGCGTTCCTGTATATGAGCGACAAATCCTCTGAAACGGAAATGAGGACAACTACTCCATTCACAATATCCCCCCAAAAAATAAAATACTTGGGAATCAACCTAACAAAAGAGGTGAAAGATTTATACAATGAAAATTACAGAACCCTAACGAAAGACATAGAAGAAGACCTTAGAAGATGGAAAAACATACCCTGCTCATGGATAGGCAGAACTAACATCATCAAAATGGCGATATTACCAAAAGTTCTCTATAAGTTCAATGCAATGCCAATCAAAATCCCAACAGCATATCTTGTAGAAATAGATAAAAGAATCATGAAATTCATATGGAATAATAAAAGACCCAGAATAGCAAAAACAATACTAAGCAGGAAGTGTGAATCAGGCGGTATAGCGATACCAGACTTCAAGCTATACTACAGAGCAATAGTAACAAAAACAGCATGGTACTGGTACCAAAACAGGCGGGTGGACCAATGGTACAGAATAGAGGACACAGTAACTAATCCACAAAACTACAACTATCTTATTTTTGATAAAGGGGCTAAAAGCATGCAATGGAGGAAGGATAGCATCTTCAACAAATGGTGCTGGGAAAACTGGAAATCCATTTGCACCAAAATGAATCTGAATCCCTATCTCTCGCCGTGCACAAAAGTTAACTCAAAATGGATCAAGGAGCTTGATATTAAATCAGAGACACGGCATCTGATAGAAGAAAAAGTTGGTTATGATCTACACGCTGTGGGATCGGGCTCCAAATTCCTCAATAGGACACCCATAGCGCTAGAGTTAACAAATAGAATCAACAAATGGGACTTACTCAAACTAAAAAGTTTTTTCTCAGCAAAAGAAACAATAAGAGAGATAAATAGGGAGCCTACATCCTGGGAACAAATCTTTACTCCACACACTTCAGATAGAGCCCTAATAACCAGAATATACAAAGAACTCAAAAAATTAGACAATAAGATAACAAATAACCCAATCAATAAATGGGCCAAGGACCTGAACAGACACTTCTCAGAGGAGGACATACAATCAATCAACAAGTACATGAAAAAATGCTCACCATCGCTAGCAGTCAGAGAAATGCAAATCAAAACTACCCTAAGATACCATCTCACTCCAGTAAGACTGGCAGCCATTAGGAAGTCAAACAACAATAAGTGCTGGAGAGGATGCGGGGAAAAGGGCACTCTTGTTCATTGCTGGTGGGACTGCAAATTGGTGCAGCCAATTTGGAAAGCAGTATGGAGATTTCTCGGAAAGCTGGGAATGGAACCACCATTTGACCCAGCTATTCCCCGTCTCGGTCTATTCCCTAAAGCCCTAACAAGAGCTTGCTACAGGGACACTGCTACATCGATGTTCATAGCAGCTCAATTCACGATAGCAAGACTGTGGAACCAGCCTAGATGCCCTTCAATAGATGAATGGATAAAAAAAATGTGGCATTTATACACTATGGAGTATTACTCTGCATTAAAAAATGACAAAATTATAGAATTTGGAGGGAAATGGATGGCATTAGAGCAGATTATGCTAAGTGAAGCTAGTCAATCTTTAAAAAACAAATACCAAATGACTCCTTTGATATAAGGGTGTAAACAAGGACAGGGTAGGGACGAAGAGCTTGAGAAGAATATATACAGTAAACAGGGATGAGAGGTGGGAGGGAAAGGGAGTGAGAAGGGAAATTGCATGGAAAGGGAAGGCGATCCTCAGGGTTATACAAAATGTCATATAAGAGGTAAGGAGGGGTAAGTCAAGAGAATACAAATGGAAGACATGATTTACAGTAGAAGCGGTAGAGAGAGAAAAGGGGAGGGAGGGGAGGGGAGTGGAGTGGAGGGGGGATAGTAGACAATAGGACAGACAGCAGAATACATCAGACACTAGAAAGGCAATATGTCAATCAATGGAAGGGTAACTGATGTTGATACAGCAATTTGTATACGGGGTAAAAGCGGGAGTTCATAATCCACTTGAATCAAACCGTGTAATATGATGTATTAAGAACTATGTAATGTTATGAACGACCAATAAAAAAAAAAAAAAAAAAAAAAAAAAAAAAAAAAAAAAAAAAAAAAAAAAAAAAAAAAACCATAGCGATAGAACTTGGAACTACATTATTGTGCCAAGTTTGAAAGAGCTAGCACAAACCGTGTTTGATTTAGAGTTCCAACTACATGTATCCATATAGGAGAAAACAGAGTGAAACCTAAACATGAAAATGGTTCCTGCAAAGGGACGGTTTAACCTAGAAGAAACGAAATTTGGTGAACCAAGTGGGATTGGTGTACTGATCATTACCTGCAAGTATCATCAAGATTGGGTGAAAAAATGTTTGCTGAGATTTCAGGAATCTCGTAGTTTTTTGGAAGCTTGTCAACCCCTTTCAAGGAAAGTGATTCTCGTCAGTCTCTGCTTGGGGCTACTTCAATAGGACACAAACCATAGCGATAGAACTTGGAACTACATTATTGTGCCAAGTTTCAAAGAGCTAGCACAAACCGTGTTTGATTTAGAGTTCCAACTACATATATCCATATAGGAGAAAACAGAGTGAAACCTAAACAGAAAACGGTTTCTGCAAAGGAACGGTTTAACCGAGAACGAAATTTGGTGAGCCAAGTGGGATTGGTGTACTGATCATTACCTGCAAGTATCATCAAGATTGGGTGAAAAAATGTTTGCTGAGATTTCAGGAAACTCGTAGTTTTTTGGAAGCTTGGCAACCCCTTTGAATGAAAGTGAATTCTCGTCAGTCTCTTCTTGGGGCTACTTCAATAGGACACAAACCATAGCGATAGAACTTGGAACTACATTATTGTGCCATGTTTCAAAGAGCTAGCACAAACCGTGTTTGATTTAGAGTTCCAATTACATGTATCCATATATGAGAAAACAGAGTGAAACCTAAACATGAAAACGGTTCCTGCAAAGGAACGGTATAACCGAGAAGAACGAAATTTGGTGAGCCCAGTGGGATTGCTGTACTGATCATTACCTGCAAGTATCATCAAGATTGGGTGAAAAAATGTTTGCTGAGATTTCAGGAAACTCGTAGTTTTTTGGAAGCTTGTCAACCCCTTTCAATGAAAGTGATTCTCGTCAGTCTCTGCTTGGGGCTACTTCAATAGGACACAAACCATAGCGATAGAACTTGGAATTACATTATTGTGCCACGTTTCAAAGAGCTAGCACAAACCGTGTTTGATTTAGAGTTCCAACTACATATATCCATATAGGAGAAAACAGAGTGAAACCTAAACATGAAAACGGTTCCTGCAAAGGAACGGTTTAACCGAGAAGAACGAAATTTGGTGAGGCAAATGGGATTGCTGTACTGATCATTACCTGCAAGTATCATCAAGATTGGGTGAAAAAATGTTTGCTGAGATTTCAGGAATCTCGTAGTTTTTGGAAGCTTGTCAACCCCTTTCAATGAAAGTGATTCTCGTCAGTCTCTGCTTGGGGCTACTTCAATAGGACACAAAACATAGCGATAGAACTTGGAACTACATTATTGTGCCAAGTTTCAAAGAGCTAGCACAAACCGTGTTTGATTTAGAGTTCCAACTACATGTATCCATATAGGACAAAACAGAGTGAAACCTAAACATGAAAATGGGTCCTGAAAAGGAACGGTTTAACCGAGAATAAAGAAATTTTTGAGCCAAGTGGGATTGGTGTACTGATCATTACCTGCAAGTATCATCAAGATTGGGTGAAAATATGGTTGCTGAGATTTCAGGAAACTCGTAGTTTGTTGGAAGCTTGGCAACCCCTTTCAATGAAAGTGATTCTCGTCAGTCTCTGCTTGGGGCTACTTCAATAGGACACAAACCATAGCGATAGAACTTGGAACTACATTATTGTGCCATGTTTCAAAGAGCTAGCACAAACCGTGTTTGATTTAGAGTTCCAAATACATATATCCATATAGGAGAAAACAGAGTGAAACCTAAACATGAAAACGGTTCCTGCAAAGGAACGGTTTAACCGAGAAGAACGACATTTGGTGTGCCCAGTGGGATTGGTGTACTGATCATTACCTGCAAGTATCATCAAGATTGGGTGAAAAAATGTTTGCTGAGATTTCAGGAAACTCGTAGTTTTTTGGAAGCTTGGCAACCCCTTTCAATGAAAGTGATTCTCGTCAGTCTCTGCTTGGGGCTACTTCAATAGGACACAAACCATAGCGATAGAACTTGGAACTACATTATTGTGCCAAGTTTCAAAGAGCTAGCACAAACCATGTTTAATTTAGAGTTCCAACTACATATATCCATATAGGAGAAAACACAAACATGAAAACGGTTTCTGCAAAGGAACGGTTTAACCGAGAAGAACGAAATTTGGTGAGCCAAGTGGGATTGGTGTACTGATCATTACCTGCAAGTATCATCAAGATTGGGTGAAAAAATGTTTGCTGAGATTTCAGGAAACTCGTAGTTTTTGGAAGCTTGGCAACCCCTTTGAATGAAAGTGATTCTCGTCAGTCTCTTCTTGGGGCTACTTCAATAGGACACAAACCATAGCGATAGAACTTGGAACTACATTATTGTGCCATGTTTCAAAGAGCTAGCACAAACCGTGTTTGATTTAGAGTTCCAACTACATGTATCCATATAGGAGAAAACAGAGTGAAACCTAGACATGAAAACGGTTCCTACAAAGGAACGGTTTAACCGAGAAGAACGAAATTTGGTGAGCCCAGTGGGATTGGTGTACTGATCATTACCAGCAAGTATCATCAAGATTGGGTGAAAAAATGTTTGCTGAGATTTCAGGAAACTCATAGTTTTTTGGAAGCTTGGCAACCCCTTTCAACGAAAGTGATTCTCGTCAGTCTCTGCTTGCGGCTACTTCAATAGGACACAAACCATAGCGATAGAACTTGGACTACATTATTGTGCCAAGTTTCAAAGAGGTAGCACAAACCGTGTTTGATTTAGAGTTCCAAGTACATGTATCCATATAGGAGAAAACAGAGTGAAACCTAAACATGAAAACGGTTCCTGCAAAGGAACGGTTTAAGCGAGAAGAACGAAATTTGGTGAGCACAGTGGGATTGGTGTACTGATCATTACCTGCAAGCCTCATCAAGAGTGGGTGAAAAAATGTTTGCTGAGATTTCAGGAAACTCGTAGTTTTTTGGAAGCTTGGCAACCCCTTTCAATGAAGTGATTCTCGTCAGTCTCTGCTTGGGGCTACTTCAATAGGACACAAACCATAGCGATAGAACTTGGAACTACATTATTGTGCCAAGTTTCAAAGAGCTAGCACAAACCGTGTTTGATTTAGAGTTGAAACTACATGTATCCATATAGGAGAAAACAAAGTGAAACCTAAACATGAAAACGGTTCCTGCAAAGGAACGGTTTAACCCGAGAAGAACGAAATTTGCTGAGCCAAGTGGGATTGGTGTACTGATCTTTACCTGCAAGTCTCATCAAGTTTGGGTAAAAAAATGTTTGCTGAGATTTCAGGAAACTCGTAGGTTTTTGGAAGCTTGGCAACCCCTTTCAATGAAAGTGATTCTCGTCAGTCTCTGCTTGGGGCTACTTCAGTAGGACACAAACCATAGCGATAGAATTTGGAACTGCATTATTGTGCCAAGTTCAAAGAGGTAGCACAAACCGTGTTTGATATAGAGTTCCAACTACATGTATCCATATAGGAGAAAACAGAGTGAGACCTAAACAGGAAAACGGTTACTGCAAAGGAACGGTTTAACCGAAAAGAACGAAATTTGGTGAACCAAGTGGGATTGGTGTACTGATCATTACCTGCAAGTATCATCAAGATTGGGTGAAAAAATGTTTGCTGAGATTTCAGGAAACTCGTAGTTTTTTGGAAGCTTGGCAACCCCTTTCAATGAAAGTGATTCTCGTCAGTCTCTGCTTGGGGCTACTTCAATAGGACACAAACCATAGCGATAGAACTTGGAACTACATTATTGTGCCAAGTTTCAAAGAGCTAGCACAAACCGTGTTTGCTTTAGAGTTCCAACTACATGTATCCATATAGGAGAAAACAGAGTGAAACCTAAACATGAAAACGATTCCTGCAAAGGAACAGTTTAACCGAGAAGAACGAAATTTGATGAGCCAAGTGGGATTGGTGTACCGATCATTACCTGCAAGTCTCATCAAGATTGGGTGAAAAAATGTTTGCTGAGATTTCAGGAAACTTGTAGTTTTTGGAAGCTTGGCAACCCCTTTCAATAAAAGTGATTCTCGTCAGTCTCTGCTTGGGGCTACTTCAATAGGACACAAACCATAGCGATAGAACTTGGAACTGCATTATTGTGCCAAGTTTCAAAGAGCTAGCACAAACCGTGTTTGATTTAGAGTTCCAACTACATGTATCCACATAGGAGAAAACAGAGTGAAACCTAGACCATGAAAACGGTTCCTACAAAGGAACGGTTTAACCGAGAAGAACGAAATTTGGTGAACCCAGTGGGATTGGTGTACTGATCATTACCAGCAAGTATCATCAAGATTGGGTGAAAAAAAGTTTGCTGAGATTTCAGGAAACTCATAGTTTTTTGGAAGCTTGGCAACCCCTTTCAACGAAAGTGATCTCGTCAGTCTCTGTTTGCGGCTACTTCAATAGGACACAAACCATAGCGATAGAACTTGGAACTACATTATTGTGCCAAGTTTCAAAGAGCTAGCACAAACCGTGTTTGATTTAGAGTTCCAAGTACATGTATCCATATAGGAGAAAACAGAGTGAAACCTAAACATGAAAACGGTTCCTGCAAAGGAACGGTTTAAGCGAGAAGAACGAAATTTGGTGAGCCAAGTGGGATTGGTGTACTGATCATTACCTGCAAGCCTCATCAAGAGTGGGTGAAAAAATGTTTGCTGAGATTTCAGGAAACTCGTAGTTTTTTGGAAGCTTGGCAACCCCTTTCAATGAAAGTGATTTTCGTCAGTCTCTGTTTGGGGCTACTTCAATAGGACACAAACCATAGCAATAGAACTTGGAACTACATTATTGTGCCAAGTTTCAAAGAGCTAGCACAAACCGTGTTTGATTTAGAGTTCCAACTACATGTATCCATATAGGAGAAAACAAAGTGAAACCTAAACATGAAAATGGTTCCTGCAAAGGAACGGTTTAACCGCGAAGAACGAAATTTGCTGAGCCAAGTGGGATTGGTGTACTGATCATTACCTGCAAGCCTCATCAAGAGTGGGTGAAAAAATGTTTGCTGAGATTTCAGGAAACTCGTAGATTTTTGGAAGCTTGGCAACCCCTTTCAATGAAAGTGATTCTTATCAGTCTCTGCTTGGGGCTACTTCAATAGGACACAAATCATAGCGATAGAACTTGGAACTACATTATTGTGCCAAGTTT
>NW_027553412.1:10000-25000 GCF_045843805.1 Urocitellus parryii
GCGGGCGAGGGGGAAAGAGGGACGGGGCCCCTCAACCCCCGGCCGCGCGAACAGAGCCCCACCGCCACCGCGCGCGCACACACGCGGCACCAGCGGCCCACACGGTGGCCCCATATGCGCCAGGAGGCCCGGCCAGGCCCAGCGGGAACCCTCCCCCGACTCGAAGGCGGGAGGCGCGGGCCGCGGTAGGCACAAAGAGCAGGCGCTCGGCCCCCACCCGCGGGGGGCCGGCGGACCCCTGCCCTCCCAGACGGCGGGGAGGGGGGGGACTCTCGCCTACACTCACCACCGACGGTGGCGTAGCGCACAAGGCAGGGGGCGGCCGATGGGGGAATCCGGTACCCCACACGAGGCACGCCCTTCACAGATCGCTAGAGAAACGTTCCTCACTGAGGGTGGGCCGCACCCAACCCAGCCCCTCTCCCGACCGGCCGCCGGGACAACGAGGGGGGATCTGCGGTATGGGCAAGCACAAGGCTTCTCGAGCGTTCGCGGCCGGGGACACCCAAAGCCCCATCGCCTCAGGGGCCGGACCCGGCCCCTGCTCAGCGTCCCGCCACAATCGCTCGCACGCCCGGGCAGCATCTCCTTTTCCCCCACCGGAGGGAGGAAAGAGCGCGCGGGCGCCCGCTCGCCTAACACTCCCCGCACCACTCAGCGCTGGGGACGACAACGCGACCCGCACCCCCCCGGAGAGGGGACGGGCAGCGCTGCCGGGCTCACCGCCTCGATCCCCCGAACGAAGCAACACCGTTCTTCCCTTCAGGCACTCGCCTCGGAAACCCCCGCAGACGGGGCGAGACCGACAGCGAGGCGGCGGCCGGCCGCGGCAGCGGCACCGGGACCGGGAACAGCACACACCGGCTCAGCCTCAGGCACCTCAGGAAACGACCCGGAGCGCCCCAGGAGCACCGAAGCAGAGGCGCGCCGTCGCGCCGAGGGAGCACGGCGGCAGCCCTCCCCGACGCGGGGAGGGCCACACACACGGCCCTTGGCCGCCCAGAGCGGGCGGCGGGCGGGAAGCACCCGCTACGTCAAAGGACCCCGGGAGCGAGGTCGAGGCCGGATTCCGCACCCCCGCCCTTCCCCGCACCGCGAACGGGCGGGGAGGCAAGGCGAGGGGCCCGCGGGCAGGACGAGAAGAGCTGGCCCATTCGCCATGAATGTCCGTCCCTCGCCTGGCGCGGCTTTGGTCCAGCCCAGGAGAGCGCAAAGTCACCACATCGATCAGCAGAGTGGGCGGGAGAGACCCGGGGAGCAGGGGGAGACCCGGCGAGGACCGCTTCTAAGAGGAGCCTGCTACGGCCTCGCCGGCCCCACACCCCAGGGAGAGCGGCCGACGACACGAAACGGGGAACGCCTGACACGCGGCTCGGAGCCATGGAAGCTAGCGTCGTCACACCGCCCTCGGCGCCCGCAGCGGGGAGCGCACGGGCGGTAAAGGACCACCCGCCACCTCCCCCACCGCCCTTCCGGCGCCAGGAGACCGGCCGGCCGGAGGTGGCAACCACCGCGAGGGCGCTCCAGGTGCACCGAAGAGCCGTCGCACGCAGGCCCAAGGCAGGCGGCTCAAGAGGGAACGGGTCCGGGCCACCCCATCAGCCCAGAGCCACGCACGCACCCGGAGGCCCAAGCTCCCTCCCTCCCTCTGGCGGCACACGCCAGAGGACACCGTGTCAGCACCTACCCGATGGCAGAAAACGGCCAACTCGGGCCAAAACAACCGCGACCGGGGCAACGGGGAACAGTTCACTCACCACTGCCGCCTTCCCCGAAGAGAGTCACGGTCGGCGGACCGCGAAATCGAGCCCATCACCGAGATCCAGAGCCCCTAGGGACAACTGGTCGACCCTCGTTGACGAAGGCGCAAGCAAGAGGCGGGGACCACCATCCCCAACGAGCAGGATCGGGGGGCGGCCGGGGAACACGCTAAGACCCACCACCGAAGGACGCCGCGCACAGCCATCGGGACAAGCCCCGGGCAGCGGCCCCCAAAGAGGGAACGCGGCAAGGCCGGGCCAGCACACCCCTCCGGCCCGCCCGGCGCAGCCCCGCGGCCAAAACCCACGAGAGAGAGGGAGGGAGAGGGAGAGGAAGCGGGAGAAAAAGAAGACAGAAGTCCCGGCGGCCGACCCAGACCGGGCAAAGCGAAGCCCGCGCCACCGAAGGAACCGCTCAAGACCGCCACCCGAGGCGCCCGCGGCCCGGACCGAGCAGGGAGAGGAGACAACCGACACACACACACACACACACACACACACACACACACACTAAGCCCGCCGGTCCAATATCCCGCCAACGGGCCACAACGGCCCAGCCCAGCGCGACCGAGACAGTTCCGCCGGCGCCGCCCAGCTCCTGGAACTCCGTCTCGGCCACCGCCGCCGAATATCACGCCTTGGCGACTTCCGATGAGAAGACGCTCCCATAAAAGCGGCCACCAGGGGGAGCTCGACAACCGTCAACCAAATCCGGAGGAAGGGACGCGGAACCTCGGTCGGCGTCAGCGGGATCCGCTCCGCAGGGGTCGTAGAAAGTCACCCGGACACGTCCCACCAGTCGGGTCGCCCCGCCAGGGCCCCCCACACACACACAGCGGCGGGCACGAGACGCAGGCAGGTCGGCCCAGCACCCCTAGAGAACCCGGCGGGGGACACGGGCGGTGTGGGACTTCAAAACCGAAACCACCACGGTGAAGCCACTGTTAAGACAGGCAGATTGCTAGGCCACGGTCGGATCCATCCAGAGAATGGAGGAATGGACACAAACGTGTAAAAACCCGTTGAAATCGGCTGCTTGGGAATTTGATCTGCTGGTCTTTGGGCTTGGGGTTCCCGCCTGTTTCCGTACCCCCCCCCCAAAAAAAAAAAAAATGGGAAGATGAACAGCCTCTGAGAATCCTCCCTCCTCTCTGTCTGTGGTTCAGTGGCAGAGGGCCGGCCTAGCACATAGGAGGCGCTGGGTTTGAGCCTTAGCGCGGCATACAAAAAGGAACAAGTCGAAAGAAGGCGTGCTGTCCACCTACAACTACTCCAAAAATGAAAAAAAAGAATACTGATCATGATAGGAAAAAGGATTTTTCCTTGTGGAGTTCTATTTTGTCTGTCTGGCCGCATTATCTTTTTTTTTTTTTTTGTCTGTTTGTTTGTTTGTTTTGTTTTGTTTTGTTTTGTTTTAACAAAGAGTGAGAGAGAACTTTGGTATTTACTTTTTAGTTTTCGGCGGACGGACACAACATCTTTGTTTGTATGTGGTGCTGAGGGACGAATCCCGGCCGCACGCATGCCAGGCGAGCGCGCTGCTGCTTGAGCCACATCCCCAGCCCCTTTTTAAACTTTTACTTATCTTTCTTTTTTAAAGACCGGGGGGGGGGGGGGGGGGGGGAGAGAGAGAGAGAGAGAGAGAGAATATTTTGAATATTTTTTATGTTTGTTTTTCAGTATTCAGTGAACACAACATGTTTATTTTATGCGGTGCTGAGGCTGGAACCCAGCAGGACAGAGGAGCGCGTTACCACTTGAGCCACATCTCCAGCCCATGAATTCTTATTTGTATTTGTGTCTTTATTTATCTTTTTTTTTTTTGGGGGGGGGGTGCTGTTTCTGTTGCTGCTGCTGTTGTTGTTTTCCCTAAGAAATGAGCATATTCTTGAATGGCAAGTCATTTTCCATTGGGTCACAGGGCCAAATTTTACCTTTAGGCACTTGGTAATCAGGAGCTGTAACAGGGCTCTAAGAGCGGCTGCCTCGGCTAAAAAGTGTGGGCCCTTGCCCCAGAGCGAAACAACAACAACAACAACAACAACAACAACAACAACAACGGGGGTGGGGGGGGGGGACAGAAAGCAAAAAGAAAAAAAAAAAGAATCGAACAAAAAATCCAATCAATCCATGGGCCAAGGACCTGAACAGATACTTCTCAGAATTGGATTAAGACGCTCCTATAAAAGCGGCCACCAGGGGGAGCTCGAAAACCGTCAACCAAATCAGGCTGAAGGGACGCGGAACCTCGGTCGGTCGGTGTCAGCGGGATCTGCTCCGCAGGGGTCGTAGAAAGTCACCCGGGCACGTGCCACCAGCCGCCGCCTCTCCCCCTCCCCCAGGGTCCCCCGCAGCAGCGGGAGGCGCCGGCAGTCTGCCCAGCACCCCTAGAGAATCCGGCGGGGGACACGGGCGCTGTGGGAGTTCAAAACCGAAACCACCACGGTGAAGCCACAATTAGACAGGCAGACTGATAGGCCACGGTTGGATCCATCCAGACGATGTAGGAATTGACAGAAACATGTAAAAATCAGTTTGACATCGGTTGCTTGGGAATTTGATCTGCTGGTCTTTGGGCTTTGTGTTTCCTCCTTTTTCTGTACAAAAAAAAAAAAAAAAATTGGAAGATGACCAGCCTCTGAGAATCCTTTCTTGTCTAGGGGCTGTCTATGTCTTTGGGTCAGTGGCAGAGGGCCGGCCTAGCACAGAGTCTGAGCCTTAGCACGCCATATACAAAAAGGAACAAATCGAAAGAAGGTGTGCTGTCCACCGACAACATACTACGAAACAGGAGAAAAAAAAAAAAAAAAAAGAATACTAATCCTAATAGGAAAAAGGATGCTTCCTTGTGGAGTTCTATTTTGTCTGTTTGGCCATTTTATCTTTTTTTTTTTTTTTTTTTTTTAATCTATCAATATCACAGAGCCAAATTTTACATTTAGGTACTTAGTAATCAGAAGCTGTAACAGGGCTCTAAGAGAGGCTGCCTTGGCTAAAAAGCATGGTCTGTTGCCCTAGACTGAAACACCACATGCTCTGGGATAAATAAAGCTGGAGAAAGCTTGCCATCTCTACCTTCATTTTTATCTGTGTGCACATATTACGCACTGTTTCATCTAAGACGTAGCAGGGCAACAATATCTGTCAGCCCTAAATGGACCCAACCCCTGCCCTCCCCAGCCACACAGGAGACCACAGTCTGAGCAAGAGCACTTCACGGTGTTGTCATTCTGGTGTTGTGGCTCAGTGGTACAGCACTTACCAAGTACGCATGAGGCACAGGGTTCAATCCCAGCACCACATTAAAATCATCATCATCATCATCACCTAAATAGACAAAATAAACTTATTTATTTATTTATTTATCTATCTATCTATCTATCTATCTATTTATTTATTTATCTGTTTGTTTATTTATTGGAGGAGGCCTGTAAACAGGGATTGAACTCAGGGGCACTCACTGACTACTGAGCCACATCCCCTAGCCCTACCTATCTAGTATGTTACTTAGAGACAGGGTCTCACTGAGTTGCTTAGTGTCTCACTTTTGCTGAGGGTGGCTTTAAACTCTGGATCCTCCTGCCTCAGCTGAGAGAGAGAGAGAGAGAGAGAGAGAGAGAGAGAGAGAGAAGCATCTGGGATGACAGACATAGGCCACTGTACTCAGTCACTTATTTATTTTCAGTACGACTTCAAGGTACACACAAGACAATCACTGCCAGGCGTAGGAGGAACATAGCACATTGATAAACAGTCAGATCTTTGAGGAAGCATTAAACAATCTTAAGGTAGTGTGCAAGTCATTCAATAACCTCAGAATACCTACATGAGGGTTGGGATTGTAGCTCAGTGGTAGAGCGCTTGCCTTGCATTCCTGAGGCCCTGGGCTCAATCCTCAGCACCACATAGAAATAAATAAATAAAGATAAAGACATTGTGTCCATCTACAGCTTAAAAAAAAAAAAAATGTTTAGAAAAAAATAAATAGATACCTATATGAAAACCAGAGAGAATTAAAAGAAAAGATGGATAAATCAATTATGGCAAAGAGACGAGAACACTCATCCCTTAGCAGCTGATGACATAGGCCATAAATAAATAATCAGTAACAAAGGACAGCAGAAGCACATCACGAACAACCCACACCTAATGGTCATGTTCAGAACACTGCAAGGCCACCACTACACAGCAGACCTTCTTCCTTTTCTTTTAATATTTATTTTTATGTGGTACTGAGGATCGAACCCAGGGCCTCACACACGCAAGGCAAGTGCTTTACCACTGAGCCACAACCCCAGCCCCAGCAGACCTTCTTTTAAAGTGAATACGGAATGTTTACCAAAGTTGACCATAGAATGGAACATAAACCCAATCTCGACAAAGTCTAAAACATGAAATCACACCACAACTCTTCTCTGAACACCACAAAAGTAATCTGGAGGTCAGGCATGTTGGCCACTGCCAGGATTCATTTCAGGCAGACTGATAGGCCACGGTTGGATCCATCCAGACAATGTAGGAATTGACAGAAACATGTAAAAATCAGTTTGCATCTTTCACAAACTCTTGAGAGGGGCAGGTCAGGGGTCAAGGTGAGATTGAAATACCCCCAACAAAGTGTCAACTTTATCAAACCAGTAGCCTAGATAAAGCAGGTACTTGTACTATTCCTTCTCTGTGCCATTTTGTTCTTTTTTTTTTTTTTTTTTGGGGGGGGGTGGTTCCAGCCACTTTGGGTTCCTACCAGTTTGTCTGCAAGGGAAAATTTGTTTTCTGCCAGGCTGGGGTGCCAGTTATCAGGGCGGGGAAGTAAGATTCTTACACTAAACCGGGCTTGCTTGGGGCAGGTCTCAGTTCTAATTTACATAACAACAGGCAGTGCAAAGTCTCTCCCACTGCCCCTGAAGGAAGAAAAATATGGCCTCTCCAGGCTGTTCACAATTCCCAGCCTGTTTCAGATTCCAGTATGGTTTCCCGTATCTGTTTTAAGGGTCAGTTTGTCTCTCTAACTCTGCATTTATGGTTTAAAACTAAACTAAGAGGTTAATTTGGATATCACTTGTTTCAGAGCATTTGTTCAATGTGTCCACCAGCATTTAATTTCTCTCTCCTGATGTTCCTTAATAACCTGATTGCTTTGGCCTCCTTCTCCTGGATCATGTGTAACTTGTCCCCCCCCCCCCCCCACACACACACCCTTTGGTATAAAAAGAAACCTAGGAGGAGATTGATCCTAAAGAAAAGGGGTGCTCCACTAAGTGAGAAACTGAAAATCAAGTGATTAAAAAGAGTTTGGTGTGGAGAAAGAGAGGGAAATGTGTGTGTGTGTGTGTGTGTGTGTGTGTGTGTGTGTGTGTGTTATAGAGAGAGAAGGAGAGAGTCTCCTGTACTTCAGGGTTTTTGTTTGTCTGTCTGTCTGTCTGTCTGTCTGTCTGTTTGTTGTCTAATAATTACAGTGTTTGAATTGGAAGCTCTGCCCTGGCTAATTCTTTCCAATTCTTACAAAGTAGTAACTGTGGTTATGTTCATTTCTGTTAATGATTCATTCTTCCTGCTTTTTAAATTCATTGATCACCCAGAACTTTTTTGTTTGGGGCAGGAGGGGTCCAAGTGCTTGAGAGAATTTTTTTTTTTTTTCCTGTGTCATTTGAATGGAGATTTGGACCTCTGACTAAGAGTAGAGTTTTCTAAGAGAAAAGAGAAGAGCTCTAAGGGAAAAGCAGGGGATTAGATTAAAAAAAAAAAAAAAAGCCTTTTGAAACCAAACTATTGTTAGGTAAAACTGCTTACTCTTTGCCCTGAATGAGTAGAATCTTAAAATATGTGATATGTTTGGGTCAGTCCAATGTGTCTTTGCGATTCATCATCATCTGAAGTGGCACCCCCCCCCCCTCTCCACTGAAAAGTCTTAACTGGGCCTCTTCAGAAATCTTCACCCAGACTGGTTTTAGGTCTGTCGGCAAAAGAGTCTCTGCAAAAGAATTCAAGGTGGATAAACTTCCTATTTTCGTGCCGCCCTGTTTACTTGGCCACTGGCCGAGAAGACACCAGCACTCCAGGTGCTGGACACCCCCTTACTAGTTTTTCACAAACATATCCAGAATAGTACTTTGAAGAAATGTGCAAACAAGGCCTCTGGCCTTGAGCTGGACTTCACCCAGAGGTCTACATTTTTAAGATACGAGAAGTTACCAACTGGACTCCATGGTTACAGCTGGCAGGGAGAGACTAGACAGGGGGGAAGAAGCTCTCCCCTTCTCAGGTGTTGTCCTCGAAGGGTGGGTTAACATGCCCAGAACAGTGAGAGAAAAAGCTGCTTTTATGTGAACTTCTGCAGACCATGAATTTCTGAGCCCCTCCCCTTACATGCTCGGTATAAAACTCTGAAACTACCTGAAGTCGGGGTTCAGGGGATTAATTCATTACAGCAAAAGCCGTGTCCTCTGAACCTGGCGGCAGCCAAATAAAACCGTTTCCCGCTCTGTTCGGTCGGTGCCTTGCCTCATTTGTCCCTACAACACATCCATGCAAGGAAGACTTTATCAAACCAGTAGCCTAGGTAAAGCAGGTTCCAGGTTGCTTTTTGCCACCATCACCAACACCAACCCCTCCCCCCCCTTGCGCCCCCCCCCTTCTTTGCAACTGAGAGATAAGCTAACATGGGTCACTCTATATGCAATGAATACCAATAATTTCTTCTGATTTTTTTAAATTACACACAAACAAACAAGCCAAAAACCATGAAAAGTATAAACTATGTTACTGAGAATCAAGAAGAGTAATTCACTCATGTAAATTCAGAAATTCGGTAAGGTGGTTGTTGTTTCTGTTGTGGTTGTTGCTGCTGTTGTTTGTCCTTTTTTGTCTTTTTAAAAAAATTTTCGGGCTGGGGATGTGGCTCAAGCGGTAGCACGCTCGCCTGGCATGCGTGCGGCCCGGGTTCGATCCTCAGCACCGCATACCAACAAAGATGTTGTGTCCGCCGAGAACTAAAAAAATAAATATTAAAAAAAAAAAAAAAAATTTTCTCCCAAGTGTCAAATCAAGGAAAGGGGTGGGGGGAGGTGGTGGTGGGGGTCAGAAAATGTAACAGGGGTCCACTTGATATGCTTTGAGTATAAGTCTCACTGCTCAGCCACTGAGGCTCATGTTAAAACCCATATCCTTTTTCCTTTCTCTTTTCCCTTCCTTCCCCCTCCCTAATCACAGGTGAAGCTACATTGACTTTCAGGGTGGGATATCTGCCCATTGGCTAACAAATATTTAGAATTTCCATCCAGAAAATCACTTTTTCTGTGTGATAACCTTGCTAGGCCTCAGATGCGTTAAAACAACAGAGTGTCAGCAGAGTCGTCAGAGTTTTGCTGCTGTAAAGGTTCAGTTCTTATGTTTTCTTATTATAATAAATTCCCCCTCTTCCTTCTGAGATGCTTTGCCTCTGAGCAACACCCCCCAACACCTACACCTCTCTCTCTCTCTCTCTCTCTCTCTCTCTCTCTCTCTCTCTCTCTCTTTACCGCAGGGCTCCATAAGTTGCTGAGGCTGGGCTTAGTCTTGTGATTCTCCTGAATCACCCCACATCTCTGCCACTGGAGATGTGTGCACATCTGGGGACTAGAGTAGTATGCTGTGTGTGAGAGATTTTTTTATTATTCAAAAGTTGGTACACTTAAAGACATATAGGTTTCCTACACGAGAGGTCACCAATTAATGCCCTTTTTATTTATTGTATTTTATTGTATTGTACCGAAGCTCTAAACTTATCCCGTAGTCAGTGACACATGTGGAAGTTCTAACACTTGAATTCGGTGTAACATTCAGATTTAAAAAAAAAAAAAAAAAAAAAAAAAAAAGATCTGTGCTTGGGGCTGGGGATGTGGCTCAAGCGGTAGCACGCTCGCCTGGCATGCGTGCGGCCCGGGTTCCATCCTCAGCACCACATACCAACAAAGATGTTGTGTCCGCCGAAAACTAACTAACTAAGTAACTAACTAACTAACTAACTAACGAAGTAAATACATAGATAGATAGATAGATAGATAGATAGATAGATAGATGATAGATAGATAGATATTAAAAATCTCTCTCTCTCTCTCTCTCTCTCTCTCTCTCTCTCTCTCTCACTCTCACACTCTCTCTAAAAAATAAAAAATAAATAAATAAAAAGATCTGTGCCATTAATGACCAGTTTTCACATCTGTTAGTTTTGATTGGATAAGTAAGGGTTTGTTTTGTGATCGTTTGTTGAAAGAACACTCCTGTAGCAGGCGAGTGGCACTGTGTCCTGAATGCATAAGAGTATTTGTCCACTTGTGTCCAAGCTGTTCACCTAGGTCCAACTGTTGGTGAGCAAAAACCACATCGTGGCAGTTATCTGGCCAGAGTCATAGATTCTTTTTTTTTTTTTTTTTTTTTAAGAGAGGAGAGAGAGAGAGAGAGATAGAGAGAGAGAATTTTTAATATTTATTTTTTAGTTCTCGGCAGACACAACATCTTTGTTGGTATGTGGTGCTGAGGATCGAACCCGGGCCGCACGCATGCCAGGCGAGCGCACTACCGCTGAGCCACATCTCCAGCCCCAGAGTCATAGATTCTGAACGTGGCTTCCAAAGTCAAAGGTCAACGACTGTATGTAGGACTTCTAGGCAACTGTGATGTGAAGATCTCTGGGCTTGTTGTACAATAAATGTGTCTGTGTTCCTTCAGCGCAGAAGGAAATGTATGCATTCTAGAATGCAAAGCTTGGGCTAGGGTTTTAGCTCGGCAGTAGAGCACTGGCCTGGGAGGTGTGGAGCGGTGGATTCGATCCTGATCCTGAGCACCACAGAACCAAAAACAAAGGGACAAACAAGCCAATAAGGTAAAGATATTGTGTCCATCCATCTACAACTCAAAAAATTAAAGGGGAAAAAAATTAAAATGCAAGGCTTAGCCAGGCATGGGTTGGGGGTTCATGTCTGTCCCCCACCCCCCACCCCCCAAGAGGATCAGGAGGAGGTTGAGAGAAGGATTGTAAGCTCATGGCGAAAGTAACCTCGAGAGACCCCTGTCTCCAAAAGAAAATTTGTGATAGTAAAAGCAAATGGGACTCTGTTTTGTTTTACTGTCTCCATTCTGTAAAACAACCAGGCCGAGTAGAAGGGTCATGACTGGGGCAAGATGTTCTTTTCCTTTTGCTATAGAAAACTTTAAGGACAGGGGACGTTGTTTCTGTAACTAGCCCCTAACGGGGCTATGCTTCTGTCACTGGAGTGGCTAGGCTGATTGTGATTGGCTGAGCGTCCCTCCGCCTGACTTCACTCTCCAGCTTCTGTAACTTGGCTTGCTTGCATTAGCTAGACGCCCCCTCCCTCCAAAACGTCCCTTTTGCCGGTTTCAGGCTTCTAAGGAGCACCCTTGCAATTGTTTGAGGCTGGTCAGGGGAACAGCTGTATGTTCTTCTGGTCAGTCGCCGCTAGTTGTGCTTTCATAAAGGCTTGATTCCTTTATACGCGAGTGGTCTGGAAGTCAGTTTTTGAAACCCCGGGACCAAGCTTTAACTAGAACAAGAACAAGCAAGCAAGCAAGCAAGCAAGCAAGCAAGCAAGCAAGCAAGAAAACAAACAAATAGATAGATAGATAAATTGAATATGAGGATGTGGCTCAGTCAGTGGTCAAGTGAGTGCTTCTGGGTTCAACTCATAAATCAATGGATTTACCAAAAATGTATAAAAATATCTTTATAAAAAGGGGATGTTGGTTTAGCTCAGTGGCAAACTGTGTGTTCAGTCCCCAGTTTTCCAGGGTCCATGATGAGCCTGCGTGAGGGAGGGGCTGGTTTCCGGTTCCATCCCCACCAAGGAAACCCTGACATGAGTATGGGGAGATGTATTCGGCTATTGGAATGCCAAGGGTAGAGTGATTTCCATGTCGATCTCCCCCCCCCCACCCCCCCACCCCACCCCGCCCTGCCCTTTTTCTGTGTGGGCAAGGTCTCTTCTAGTGTCTTGATTTCTTTTATTTATTTATTTGGCCTAGTTGTAAAGAATGCGTTTGTGTTATTAATTTCTTTTTCTCTGGAGCTGAGGATCGAACCCAGGGCCTCGAATATGCTAGGCGAGCGCTCTAACGCTGTCCAGCCCAGCACGGGAGGCATCTTTTTTTTTGTTTGTTTGTTTTTCTTTATTCTTTTTTTCCCCTTTCCCATGGGCACTTTGAGATGAGATTTCCTTGCCTGTTTGGGTTGTTTGAGTCTCTCTTTGTTCACTACTTTTGTTTCTTTTGTGATGCTAGGCTGGGGAAGAAACCCAGGGCAGGGCCTTGGGCATTGGTCCACAAACGGTCTTGATTGCTGGGCAACACCCTCACCTTTTTTCCTTTGTCTCTTCTTCCCCAGAAAGTAAACCCAGGAAGGGCCTCCCTCTCCTTCCCCCAGGCCCGAATCCATCCTGCTTGGGTTTGGTGCGCAGACAGGTACACACTGGAGACACACACAGACACACACACACACACACACACACACACACACACACACACACACACACAAACGGGAAACATCACTGTTTTGGTTTGTTTCTCTCTTAACCTCATCCAGGCCCTCCCTCATAACTCTCAGGGGTGGGGGAGGGAAGGTGTTTACCTTGGACCTCTAGTGGTGACAGCCTTGGGAGCGACTACTGCTGGGGAATTGGAGTGAGTGGGATGGGGGAAGTGTAGGATTATAGTTCAAATTCCAAGGGTCGGGCAGAGGCACAGAAGCTATCTCCTAGGTGGGGCATGTTAAAGGCTAAGGAAAGTGATCAGATACCAGCGGTATGTCCCCCCCACCGCCCAGTGCTTCCAGGACTTTACTGTGTGTGGGGGGGGGGGGGGCGGGGCGGGGGAACAACAGAGCGGGCACTGAGGCCCTTGCCCATCTGTCTTTCCAGGGACTCAGTAGGCTGAGGGAAGAGAGGAAGACATGACGCGGCGGCTTGCAGCTTAGTGATCTGTATATGGATATAGATATAGATATCTAAGTCTGTCTGTCGATCTATCTATCTATGTCTATACATGTAGATAGATGATATCGAAACTGGAAATGGAACTCAGGCAGGTCTTGCAAAATGACGGTAGCTTTGCGCCACCTAGCGTTCAGTGACTGCAACCAACGAGGCTGCCCTTTTGAGACCGCAGACCACTCACTGTGAACTCCCAAGTTCCACAGGGTGGAAACATCCAAGTGTATATGCTTGTGTTTCTGACCCGGTGGCAAGATGAGATCCGACTGAAGAAGCCAAGCAAGCCTAAAACGTGTGTCCCACCTTCACCACTCCTAAGTGTGGAGGATTAGCCAACTGAGAAAGCCTTAGGGGAGGGAGCAGCTTGGGTCCGATAGGGGACACGGACGGACGGCTGGGAAAGGGAAGGACCCTGAGTAACTGCACAGTTGCTCTGGGATCCAATTTTACCTGTAGACCTACTCGGCGATATATAAACCTCAGCCAGCCAGCCTGTGCTGCATTTTGTCCTGCCTTTATTGGTATTAGGTATTTTCCAGAAGAAATTGGGGGGGGGGGGGATTTCCCATCTCGTGTCTCCCGGGACTGAATCCTCCTTGTCCACGCTTTCCCTGAAGATCCTTTAGAGATTCTCCACTTCGAGATGGACCGATGTGTGTGCTGCTGCAGGTTTGACAGCCATCCAGGAGGAAAAACAACCACCACCACCACCACCACCACCACCACCACCCCGGGGGGGGGGGGGGGGGGAGTCCCAAATCTCCAATACCATCACCTTTGTCATCATTCCACCATCCTTGGAAGAAGGAAGTCGATCCAAAGGTCCTGGAAGAGAACAGTAAGAGTAGTGAAAGATCAGAATGGTGAGACAGTGTCCAGCAACCACCACCTCAGCTACTCACAAGAGAAAGTGAGGTCCTGGGAGTACTCAGGCAACCTCCAGAGACCTCGAGCTTTAACCAGCAAATAGAGAGACAGGAGAGGGAAGGGGAAGGACACCCCCCTCACCCCATGTGATAACACCACCACAGGTGAGCAATAGAGGGACACCCCTTCTCAAAAAAAAAAAAAAAAATCGAGGTGTAACTCCGTGGTGGTGGTGGTGGTTAGGCACTTCTGGATTCAATCCAGGGGGAATCATATCACCTTTCTTCCCTGTTTTAGGCAGACTTATCTGTCCTTGAGTCCACGCCCAGCATAGTCAAGGATGTCATGTAGACTTTGGAGACCAGAGGATGTCAGAAATGAGTCTTATCAAAAGTAAGAAGCCGAATTACAACTGCGGCCAGGAAGAAGTGCAAGGTGGCCTTTGAATCTCCTCTACGAAACCTCCTGTTGTTGCTGAGGTGCAGAATCACAGTCTTTGGGGACCAGAGTCCCCATGTTTTTGCTTTGCCAGCGCTGCCATAAGCCTTTTTTCCTGTGTCTCAAGACCTTGCCATCCTTATTGGATTGGGCCAAGCTTTCAGCAACAGGAAGAGGGGAGGGAGGGAGGGAGGGAGGGAGGGAGGGAGGGGGAGAGAGAGAGAGAGAGAGAGAGAGAGAGAGAGAGAGAGAGAGAGAGAGAGGGAGTGGGAGGAAGGGGAAGGGGAAAACTTAGGGGCTGGGTGGGGCGCCGGGTTAGGTCGCACCAAATAAAAACTAAAATAAATAAGTTTAGGGCTGGGGATGTGGCTCAAGCAGTAGTGTGCTCGCCTGGCGTGCGTGCGTGCGTGCGTGCGTGCGTGCGTGCGTGCGGCCGGCCCGGGTTCGATCCTCAGCACCACATACAACATACAACCATGTTGTGTCCGCCAAAAACTGAAAAATAAATATTAAATAATTCTCTTCTCTCTCTCTCTCTCTTTTTCTTTCTTTCTTTCTTTCTTTCTTTCTTTCTTTCTTTCTTTCTTTCTTTCAAAACAAAATTAAAAAAAAAAGTTTAAAAAATAATAATAATAATAATAAAAATAAAGATGTTGGGTCCCCCGAAAACTAAACACTAAATATTAAAAAAAAACAAAAACAAGAAAGAAAAAACAAGAAGGAAGGAAGGAAGGAAGGAAGGAAGGAAGAAAAAAAAAGGCGTGCATAAATGCACACCCAGTTCGGCCCCAATCCCCGGCCCCAAATCCCCGTCCGCTTATGTTAGGACAACTGATCGACCTCTATACATACTACATAAAGAGAAAAAAAAAAAAAAATCGAAGTCCTCCCTCCAGTGGACAACTGGTCGACCTCAGTCGTTCTGGGGCACACCGGCCAACTGGTCAACCTGCGAG
>NW_027553412.1:37500-39171 GCF_045843805.1 Urocitellus parryii
CCCGGGCCTCTCACAGCTCCAGGGTCCGCTCGCTCGCCACACCGCCCGCGGAACGCTCCCAGGGGGGGCCGCGGCGGCCGCGCCCCGGGCCAGCGCACACGCACGCGGGCCGCCCGCCGGCTCGGGACCGGGAGCGGGCAGAGGGCCACTCGCAGCGGGCGAGGGGGAAAGAGGGACGGGGCCCCTCAACCCCCGGCCGCGCGAACAGAGCCCCACCGCCACCGCGCGCGCACACACGCGGCACCAGCGGCCCACACGGTGGCCCCATATGCGCCAGGAGGCCCGGCCAGGCCCAGCGGGAACCCTCCCCCGACTCGAAGGCGGGAGGCGCGGGCCGCGGTAGGCACAAAGAGCAGGCGCTCGGCCCCCACCCGCGGGGGGCCGGCGGACCCCTGCCCTCCCAGACGGCGGGGAGGGGGGGGACTCTCGCCTACACTCACCACCGACGGTGGCGTAGCGCACAAGGCAGGGGGCGGCCGATGGGGGAATCCGGTACCCCACACGAGGCACGCCCTTCACAGATCGCTAGAGAAACGTTCCTCACTGAGGGTGGGCCGCACCCAACCCAGCCCCTCTCCCGACCGGCCGCCGGGACAACGAGGGGGGATCTGCGGTATGGGCAAGCACAAGGCTTCTCGAGCGTTCGCGGCCGGGGACACCCAAAGCCCCATCGCCTCAGGGGCCGGACCCGGCCCCTGCTCAGCGTCCCGCCACAATCGCTCGCACGCCCGGGCAGCATCTCCTTTTCCCCCACCGGAGGGAGGAAAGAGCGCGCGGGCGCCCGCTCGCCTAACACTCCCCGCACCACTCAGCGCTGGGGACGACAACGCGACCCGCACCCCCCCGGAGAGGGGACGGGCAGCGCTGCCGGGCTCACCGCCTCGATCCCCCGAACGAAGCAACACCGTTCTTCCCTTCAGGCACTCGCCTCGGAAACCCCCGCAGACGGGGCGAGACCGACAGCGAGGCGGCGGCCGGCCGCGGCAGCGGCACCGGGACCGGGAACAGCACACACCGGCTCAGCCTCAGGCACCTCAGGAAACGACCCGGAGCGCCCCAGGAGCACCGAAGCAGAGGCGCGCCGTCGCGCCGAGGGAGCACGGCGGCAGCCCTCCCCGACGCGGGGAGGGCCACACACACGGCCCTTGGCCGCCCAGAGCGGGCGGCGGGCGGGAAGCACCCGCTACGTCAAAGGACCCCGGGAGCGAGGTCGAGGCCGGATTCCGCACCCCCGCCCTTCCCCGCACCGCGAACGGGCGGGGAGGCAAGGCGAGGGGCCCGCGGGCAGGACGAGAAGAGCTGGCCCATTCGCCATGAATGTCCGTCCCTCGCCTGGCGCGGCTTTGGTCCAGCCCAGGAGAGCGCAAAGTCACCACATCGATCAGCAGAGTGGGCGGGAGAGACCCGGGGAGCAGGGGGAGACCCGGCGAGGACCGCTTCTAAGAGGAGCCTGCTACGGCCTCGCCGGCCCCACACCCCAGGGAGAGCGGCCGACGACACGAAACGGGGAACGCCTGACACGCGGCTCGGAGCCATGGAAGCTAGCGTCGTCACACCGCCCTCGGCGCCCGCAGCGGGGAGCGCACGGGCGGTAAAGGACCACCCGCCACCTCCCCCACCGCCCTTCCGGCGCCAGGAGACCGGCCGGCCGGAGGTGGCAACCACCGCGAG
>NW_027553413.1:0-39164 GCF_045843805.1 Urocitellus parryii
TTGGCAACTTCCTTTCAATGAAAGTGATTCTCGTCAGTCCTCTGCTTGTGGCTACTTCAATAGGACACAAACCATAGCGAAAGAACTTGGAACTACATTATTGTGCCAAGTTTCAAAGAGCTAGCAAAAACCGTGTTTGATTTAGAGTTCCAACTACATGTATCCATATAGGAGAAAACAGAGTGAAAACTAAACATGAAAACGGTTACTGCAAACGAACGGTTTAACCTAGAAGAACGAAATTTGGTGACCAACTGGGATTGGTGTACTGATCATTACCTGCAAGTATCATCAAGATTGGGTGAAAAAATGTTTGCTGAGATTTCAGGAAATCGTAGTTTTTTGGAAGCTTGACAACCCCTTTCAATCAAAGTGATTCTCGTCAGTCTGTGCTTGGGGCTACTTCAGTAGGACACAAACCATAGCGATAGAACTTGGAACTACATTATTTTGCCAAGTTTCAAAGAGCTAGCACAAACCGGGTTTGATTTAGAGTTCCAACTATATGTATCCATATAGTAGAAAACAGAGTGAAACCTAAACATGAAAACGGTTGCTGCAAAGGAACGGATTAACCTAGAAGAACGAAATTTGGTGAGCCAAGTGGGATTGGTGTATTGATCATTACCTGAAAGTATCATCAAGATTGGGTGAAAAAATGTTTACTCAGATGTCAGGAAATCGTAGTTTTTTTGAAGCTTGGCAACCCCTTTCAAATGAAAGTGATTCTCGTCAGTCTCTGCTTGGGGCTACTTCAATAGGACACAAACCATATGGATAGAACTTGGAACTACATTATTGTGCCAAGTTTCAAAGAGCTAGCACAACCGTGTTTGAATTTAGAGTTCCAACTACATGTATCCCTTATAGGAGAAAACAGAGTGAAACCTAAACATGAAAACGGTTATTGCAAAGGAACGGTTTAACCTATAAGAATGAAATTTGATGAGCCAAGTGGGATTGGTGTACTGATCATTACCTGCTAGTATCATCAAGATTGGGTGAAAAAATGTTTGCTGAGATTTCAGGAAACTGGTAGTTTTTTGGAAGCTTGGCAACTCCTTTCAATGAAAGTGATTCTCGTCAGTCTGTGCTTGTGGCTACTTCAATAGGACACAAACCATAGCGAAAGAACTTGGAACTACATTATTGTGCCAAGTTTCAAAGAGCTAGCAAAAACCGTGTTTGATTTAGAGTTCCAACTACATGTGTCCATATAGGAGAAAACAGAGTGAAACCTAAACATGAAAACGGTTACTGCAAACGAACGGTTTAACCTAGAAGAACGAAATTTGGTGAGCCAAGTGGGACTGGTGTACAGATCATTACCTGCCAGTATCATCAAGATTGGGTGAAAAAAATGTTTGTTGAGATTTCAGGAAACTCGTAGTTTTTGGAAGCTTGGCAACCCCTTTCAATGAAAATGATTCTCATAAGTCTCTGCTTGGGGCTACTTCAATAGGACACAAACCATAGCGACAGAACTTGGAACTACAATATTGTGCCAAGTTTCAAAGGGCTAGTACAAACCGTGTTTGATTTAGAGTTCCAAATACATGTATCCATATAGGAGAAAAACAGAGTGAAACCTAAACATGAAAACGGTTACTGCAAACGAACGGTTTAACCTAGAAGAACGAAATTCGGTGAGCCAAGTGGGACTGGTGTACAGATCATTACCTGCCAGTATCATCAAGATTGGGTGAAAAAAATGTTTGCTGAGATTTCAGGAAACTGGTAGTTTTTTGGAAGCTTGGCAACTCCTTTCAATGAAAGTGATTCTCGTCAGTCTCTGCTTGTGGCTACTTCAATAGGACACAAACCATAGCGAAAGAACTTGGAACTACATTATTGTGCCAAGTTTCAAAGAGCTAGCAAAAACCGTGTTTGATTTAGAGTTCCAACTACATGTATCCATATAGGAGAAAACAGAGTGAAAACTAAACATGAAAACGGTTACTGCAAACGAACGGTTTAAACCTAGAAGAACGAAATTTGGTGACCAACTGGGATTGGTGTACTGATCATTACCTGCAAGTATCATCAAGATTGGGTGAAAAAATGTTTGCTGAGATTTCAGGAAATCGTAGTTTTTTGGAAGCTTGACAACCCTTTCAATCAAAGTGATTCTCGTCAGTCTGTGCTTGGGGCTACTTCAGTAGGACACAAACCATAGCGATAGAACTTGGAACTACATTATTTTGCCAAGTTTCAAAGAGCTAGCACAAACCGGGTTTGATTTAGAGTTCCAACTATATGTATCCATATAGTAGAAAACAGAGTGAAACCTAAACATGAAAACGGTTACTGCAAAGGAACGGATTAACCTAGAAGAACGAAATTTGGTGAGCCAAGTGGGATTGGTGTATTGATCATTACCTGAAAGTATCATCAAGATTGGGTGAAAAAATGTTTACTCAGATGTCAGGAAATGGTAGTTTTTTGAAGCTTGGCAACCCCTTTCAATGAAAGTGATTCTCGTCAGTCTCTGCTTGGGGCTACTTCAATAGGACACAAACCATATGGATAGAACTTGGAACTACATTATTGTGCCAAGTTTCAAAGAGCTAGCACAAACCGTGTTTGATTTAGAGTTCCAACTACATGTATCCTTATAGGAGAAAACAGAGTGAAACCTAAACATGAAAACGGTTATTGCAAAAGGAACGGTTTAACCTATAAGAATGAAATTTGGTGAGCCAAGTGGGATTGGTGTACTGATCATTACCTGCTAGTATCATCAAGATTGGGTGAAAAAATGTTGCTGAGATTTCAGGAAACTGGTAGTTTTTTGGAAGCTTGGCAACTCCTTTCAATGAAAGTGATTCTCGTCAGTCTCTGCTTGTGGCTACTTCAATAGGACACAAACCATAGCGAAAGAACTTGGAACTACATTATTGTGCCAAGTTTCAAAGAGCTAGCACAAACCGTGTTTGATTTAGAGTTCCAACTACATGTATCCTTATAGGAGAAAACAGAGTGAAACCTAAACATGAAAACGGTTATTGCAAAGGAACGGTTTAACATATAAGAATGAAATTTGGTGAGCCAAGTGTGATTGGTGTACTGATCATTACCTGCTAGTATCATCAAGATTGGGTGAAAAAATGTTTGCTGAGATTTCAGGAAACTGGTAGTTTTTGGAAGCTTGGCAACTCCTTTCAATGAAAGTGATTCTCGTCAGTCTGTGCTTGTGGCTACTTCAATAGGACACAAACCATAGCGAAAGAACTTGGAACTACATTATTGTGCCAAGTTTCAAAGAGCTAGCAAAAACCGTGTTTGATTTAGAGTTCCAACTACATGTGTCCATATAGGAGAAAACAGAGTGAAACCTAAACATGAAAACGGTTACTGCAAACGAACGGTTTAACCTAGAAGAACGAAATTTGGTGAGCCAAGTGGACTGGTGTACAGATCATTACCTGCCAGTATCATCAAGATTGGGGTGAAAAAAATGTTTGTTGAGATTTCAGGAAACTCGTAGTTTTTTGGAAGCTTGGCAACCCTTTCAATGAAAATGATTCTCATAAGTCTCTGCTTGGGGCTACTTCAATAGGACACAATCCATAGCGACAGAACTTGGAACTACAATATTGTGCCAAGTTTCAAAGGGCTAGTACAAACCGTGTTTGATTAGAGTTCCAAATACATGCATCCTTATAGGAGAAAACAGAGTGAAACCTAAACATGAAAACGGTTACTGCAAACGAACGGTTTTAACCTAGAAGAACGAAATTCGGTGAGCCAAGTGGGACTGGTGTACAGATCATTACCTGCCAGTATCATCAAGATTGGGTGAAAAAAATGTTTGCTGAGATTTCAGGAAACTGGTAGTTTTTTGGAAGCTTGGCAACTCCTTTCAATGAAAGTGATTCTCGTCAGTCTCTGCTTGTGGCTACTTCAATAGGACACAAACCATAGCGAAAGAACTTGGAACTACATTATTGTGCCAAGTTTCAAAGAGCTAGCAAAAACCGTGTTTGATTTAGAGTTCCAACTACATGTATCCATATAGGAGAAAACAGAGTGAAAACTAAACATGAAAACGGTTACTGCAAACGAACGGTTTAACCTAGAAGAACGAAATTTGGTGACCAACTGGGATTGGTGTACTGATCATTACCTGCAAGTATCATCAAGATTGGGTGAAAAAATGTTTGCTGAGATTTCAGGAAATCGTAGTTTTTTGGAAGCTTGACAACCCCTTTCAATCAAAGTGATTCTCGTCAGTCTGTGCTTGGGGCTACTTCAGTAGGACACAAACCATAGCGATAGAACTTGGAACTACATTATTTTGCCAAGTTTCAAAGAGCTAGCACAAACCGGGTTTGATTTAGAGTTCCAACTATATGTATCCATATAGTAGAAAACAGAGTGAAACCTAAACATGAAAACGGTTGCTGCAAAGGAACGGATTAACCTAGAAGAACGAAATTTGGTGAGCCAAGTGGGATTGGTGTATTGATCATTACCTGAAAGTATCATCAAGATTGGGTGAAAAAATGTTTACTCAGATGTCAGGAAATGGTAGTTTTTTTGAAGCTTGGCAACCCCTTTCAATGAAAGTGATTCTCGTCAGTCTCTGCTTGGGGCTACTTCAATAGGACACAAACCATATGGATAGAACTTGGAACTACATTATTGTGCCAAGTTTCAAAGAGCTAGCACAAACCGTGTTTGATTTAGAGTTCCAACTACATGTATCCTTATAGGAGAAAACAGAGTGAAACCTAAACATGAAAACGGTTATTGCAAAGGAACGGTTTAACCTATAAGAATGAAATTTGGTGAGCCAAGTGGGATTGGTGTACTGATCATTACCTGCTAGTATCATCAAGATTGGGTGAAAAAATGTTTGCTGAGATTTCAGGAAACTGGTAGTTTTTTGGAAGCTTGGCAACTCCTTTCAATGAAAGTGATTCTCGTCAGTCTCTGCTTGTGGCTACTTCAATAGGACACAAACCATAGCGAAAGAACTTGGAACTACATTATTGTGCCAAGTTTCAAAGAGCTAGCACAAACCGTGTTTGATTTAGAGTTCCAACTACATGTATCCTTATAGGAGAAAACAGAGTGAAACCTAAACATGAAAACGGTTATTGCAAAGGAACGGTTTAACATATAAGAATGAAATTTGGTGAGCCAAGTGTGATTGGTGTACTGATCATTACCTGCTAGTATCATCAAGATTGGGTGAAAAAATGTTTGCTGAGATTTCAGGAAACTGGTAGTTTTTTGGAAGCTTGGCAACTCCTTTCAATGAAAGTGATTCTCGTCAGTCTGTGCTTGTGGCTACTTCAATAGGACACAAACCATAGCGAAAGAACTTGGAACTACATTATTGTGCCAAGTTTCAAAGAGCTAGCAAAAACCGTGTTTGATTTAGAGTTCCAACTACATGTGTCCATATAGGAGAAAACAGAGTGAAACCTAAACATGAAAACGGTTACTGCAAACGAACGGTTTAACCTAGAAGAACGAAATTTGGTGAGCCAAGTGGGACTGGTGTACAGATCATTACCTGCCAGTATCATCAAGATTGGGTGAAAAAAATGTTTGTTGAGATTTCAGGAAACTCGTAGTTTTTTGGAAGCTTGGCAACCCCTTTCAATGAAAATGATTCTCATAAGTCTCTGCTTGGGGCTACTTCAATAGGACACAAACCATAGCGACAGAACTTGGAACTACAATATTGTGCCAAGTTTCAAAGGGCTAGTACAAACCGTGTTTGATTTAGAGTTCCAAATACATGCATCCTTATAGGAGAAAACAGAGTGAAACCTAAACATGAAAACGGTTACTGCAAACGAACGGTTTAACCTAGAAGAACGAAATTCGGTGAGCCAAGTGGGACTGGTGTACAGATCATTACCTGCCAGTATCATCAAGATTGGGTGAAAAAAATGTTTGCTGAGATTTCAGGAAACTGGTAGTTTTTTGGAAGCTTGGCAACTCCTTTCAATGAAAGTGATTCTCGTCAGTCTCTGCTTGTGGCTACTTCAATAGGACACAAACCATAGCGAAAGAACTTGGAACTACATTATTGTGCCAAGTTTCAAAGAGCTAGCAAAAACCGTGTTTGATTTAGAGTTCCAACTACATGTATCCATATAGGAGAAAACAGAGTGAAAACTAAACATGAAAACGGTTACTGCAAACGAACGGTTTAACCTAGAAGAACGAAATTTGGTGACCAACTGGGATTGTGTACATCAAGATTGGGTGAAAAAATGTTTGCTGAGATTTCAGGAAATCGTAGTTTTTTGGAAGCTTGACAACCCCTTTCAATCAAAGTGATTCTCGTCAGTCTGTGCTTGGGGCTACTTCAGTAGGACACAAACCATAGCGATAGAACTTGGAACTACATTATTTTGCCAAGTTTCAAAGAGCTAGCACAAACGGGTTTTGATTTAGAGTTCCAACTATATGTATCCATATAGTAGAAAACAGAGTGAAACCTAAACATGAAAACGGTTGCTGCAAAGGAACGGATTAACCTAGAAGAACGAAATTTGGTGAGCCAAGTGGGATTGGTGTATTGATCATTACCTGAAAGTATCATCAAGATTGGGTGAAAAAATGTTTACTCAGATGTCAGGAAATCGTAGTTTTTTTGAAGCTTGGCAACCCCTTTCAATGAAAGTGATTCTCGTCAGTCTCTGCTTGGGGCTACTTCAATAGGACACAAACCATATGGATAGAACTTGGAACTACATTATTGTGCCAAGTTTCAAAGAGCTAGCACAAACCGTGTTTGATTTAGAGTTCCAACTACATGTATCCTTATAGGAGAAAACAGAGTGAAACCTAAACATGAAAACGGTTATTGCAAAGGAACGGTTTAACCTATAAGAATGAAATTTGGTGAGCCAAGTGGGATTGGTGTACTGATCATTACCTGCTAGTATCATCAAGATTGGGTGAAAAAATGTTTGCTGAGATTTCAGGAAACTGGTAGTTTTTTGGAAGCTTGGCAACTCCTTTCAATGAAAGTGATTCTCGTCAGTCTCTGCTTGTGGCTACTTCAATAGGACACAAACCATAGCGAAAGAACTTGGAACTACATTATTGTGCCAAGTTTCAAAGAGCTAGCAAAAACCGTGTTTGATTTAGAGTTCCAACTACATGTGTCCATATAGGAGGAAAACAGAGTGAAACCTAAACATGAAAACGGTTACTGCAAACGAACGGTTTAACCTAGAAGAACGAAATTTGGTGAGCCAAGTGGGACTGGTGTACAGATCATTACCTGCCAGTATCATCAAGATTGGGTGAAAAAAATGTTTGTTGAGATTTCAGGAAACTCGTAGTTTTTTGGAAGCTTGGCAACCCCTTTCAATGAAAATGATTCTCATAAGTCTCTGCTTGGGGCTACTTCAATAGGACACAAACCATAGCGACAGAACTTGGAACTACAATATTGTGCCAAGTTTCAAAGGGCTAGTACAAACCGTGTTTGATTTAGAGTTCCAAATACATGTATCCATATAGGAGAAAAACAGAGTGAAACCTAAACATGAAAACGGTTACTGCAAACGAACGGTTTAACCTAGAAGAATGAAATTCGGTGAGCCAAGTGGGACTGGTGTACAGATCATTACCTGCCAGTATCATCAAGATTGGGGAAAAAAATGTTTGTTGAGATTTCAGGAAACTCGTAGTTTTTTGTAAGCTTGGCAACCCCTTTCAATGAAAATGATTCTAATAAGTCTCTGCTTGGGGCTACTTCAATAGGACACAAACCATAGCGACAGAACTTGGAACTACATTATTGTGCCAAGTTTCAAAGAGCTAGCACAAACCGTGTTTGATTTAGAGTTCCAACTACATGTATCCTTATAGGAGAAAACAGAGTGAAACCTAAACATGAAAACGGTTATTACAAAGGAACGGTTTAACCTATAAGAATGAAATTTGGTGAGCCAAATGGGATTGGTGTACTGATCATTACCTCAAGTATCATCAAGATTGGGTCAAAAAAATGTTTGCTGAGATTTCAGGAAATCGTAGTTTTTTGGAAGCTTGACAACCCCTTTCAATCAAAGTGATTCTCGTCAGTCTGTGCTTGGGGCTACTTCAGTAGGACACAAACCATAGCGATAGAACTTAAAACTACATTATTTTGCCATGTTTCAAGTAGCGAGCACAAACCGTGGTTTGATTTAGAGTTCCAAATACATGTATCTATATAGGAGAAAACAGAGTGAAACCTAAACATGAAAACGGTTACTGCAAACGAACGGTTTAAAATAGAAGAACGAAATTTGGTGAGCCAAGTGGGATTGGTGTACTGATCATTACCTGCTAGTATCATCAAGATTGGGTGAAAAAATGTTTGCTGAGATTTCAGGAAACTCGTAGTTTTTGGAAGCTTGGCAACCCCTTTCAATGAAAATGATTCTCATAAGTCTCTGCTTGGGGCTACTTCAATAGGACACAAACCATAGCGACAGAACTTGGAACTACATTATTGTGCCAAGTTTCAAAGAGCTAGCGCAAACCGTGTTTGATTTAGAATTCCAACTACATGTATCCTTATAGGAGAAAACAGAGTGAAACCTAAACATGAAAACGGTTATTGCAAAGGAACGGTTTAACCTATAAGAATGAAATTTGGTGAGTCAAGTGGGATTGGTGTACTGATCATTACCTGCTAGTATCATCAAGATTGGGTGAAAAAATGTTTGCTGAGATTTCAGGAAACTGGTAGTTTTTTGGAAGCTTGGCAACTCCTTTCAATGAAAGTGATTCTCGTCAGTCTCTGCTTGTGGCTACTTCAATAGGACACAAACCATAGCAAAAGATCTTGGAACTACATTATTGTGCCAAGTTTCAAAGAGCTAGCAAAAACCGTGTTTGATTTAGAGTTCCAACTACATGTGTCCATATAGGAGAAAACAGAGTGAAACCTAAACATGAAAACGGTTACTGCAAACGAACGGTTTAACCTAGAAGAACGAAATTTGGTGAGCCACGTGGGATTGGTGTACTGATCATTACCTCAAGTATCATCAAGATTGGGTGAAAAAAATGTTTGCTGAGATTTCAGGAAATCGTAGTTTTTTGGAAGCTTGACAACCCCTTTCAATCAAAGTGATTCTCGTCAGTCTGTGCTTGGGGCTACTTCAGTAGGACACAAACCATAGCGATAGAACTTGGAACTACATTATTTTGCCAAGTTTCAAGTAGCGAGCACAAACCGTGTTTGATTTAGAGTTCCAAATACATGTATCCATATAGGAGAAAACAGAGTGAAACCTAAACATGAAAACGGTTACTGCAAACGAACGGTTTAACCTAGAAGAACGAAATTTGGTGAGCCAAGTGGGATTGGTGTACTCATCATTACCTGCCAGTATCATCAAGATTGGGTGAAAAAATGTTTGCTGAGATTTCAGGAAACTGGTAGTTTTTTGGAAGCTTGGCAACTCCTTTCAATGAAAGTGATTCTCGTCAGTCTCTGCTTGTGGCTACTTCAATAGGACACAAACCATAGCGACAGAACTTGGAACTACATTATTGTGCCAAGTTTCAAAGAGCTAGCAAAAACCGTGTTTGATTTAGAGTTCCAACTACATGTATCCATATAGGAGAAAACAGAGTGAAAACTAAACATGAAAACGGTTACTGCAAACGAACGGTTTAACCTAGAAGAACGAAATTTGGTGACCAACTGGGATTGGTGTACTGATCATTACCTGCAAGTATCATCAAGATTGGGTGAAAAAATGTTTGCTGAGATTTCAGGAAATCGTAGTTTTTTGGAAGCTTGACAACCCCTTTCAATCAAAGTGATTCTCGTCAGTCTGTGCTTGGGGCTACTTCAGTAGGACACAAACCATAGCGATAGAACTTGGAACTACATTATTTTGCCAAGTTTCAAAGAGCTAGCACAAACCGGGTTTGATTTAGAGTTCCAACTACATGTGTCCATATAGTAGAAAACAGAGTGAAACCTAAACATGAAAACGGTTGCTGCAAAGGAACGGATTAACCTAGAAGAACGAAATTTGGTGAGCCAAGTGGGATTGGTGTATTGATCATTACCTGAAAGTATCATCAAGATTGGGTGAAAAAATGTTTACTCAGATGTCAGGAAATCGTAGTTTTTTTGAAGCTTGGCAACCCCTTTCAATGAAAGTGATTCTCGTCAGTCTCTGCTTGGGGCTACTTCAATAGGACACAAACCATATGGATAGAACTTGGAACTACATTATTGTGCCAAGTTTCAAAGAGCTAGCACAAACCGTGTTTGATTTAGAGTTCCAACTACATGTATCCTTATAGGAGAAAACAGAGTGAAACCTAAACATGAAAACGGTTATTGCAAAGGAACGGTTTAACCTATAAGAATGAAATTTGGTGAGCCAAGTGGGATTGGTGTACTGATCATTACCTGCTAGTATCATCAAGATTGGGTGAAAAAATGTTTGCTGAGATTTCAGGAAACTGGTAGTTTTTTGGAAGCTTGGCAACTCCTTTCAATGAAAGTGATTCTCGTCAGTCTCTGCTTGTGGCTACTTCAATAGGACACAAACCATAGCGAAAGAACTTGGAACTACATTATTGTGCCAAGTTTCAAAGAGCTAGCAAAAACCGTGTTTGATTTAGAGTTCCAACTACATGTGTCCATATAGGAGAAAACAGAGTGAAACCTAAACATGAAAACGGTTACTGCAAACGAACGGTTTAACCTAGAAGAACGAAATTTGGTGAGCCAAGTGGGACTGGTGTACAGATCATTACCTGCCAGTATCATCAAGATTGGGTGAAAAAAATGTTTGTTGAGATTTCAGGAAACTCGTAGTTTTTTGGAAGCTTGGCAACCCCTTTCAATGAAAATGATTCTCATAAGTCTCTGCTTGGGGCTACTTCAATAGGACACAAACCATAGCGACAGAACTTGGAACTACAATATTGTGCCAAGTTTCAAAGGGCTAGTACAAACCGTGTTTGATTTAGAGTTCCAAATACATGTATCCATATAGGAGAAAACAGAGTGAAACCTAAACATGAAAACGGTTACTGCAAACGAACGGTTTAACCTAGAAGAACGAAATTCGGTGAGCCAAGTGGGACTGGTGTACAGATCATTACCTGCCAGTATCATCAAGATTGGGTGAAAAAAATGTTTGTTGAGATTTCAGGAAACTCGTAGTTTTTTGTAAGCTTGGCAACCCCTTTCAATGAAAGTGATTCTCGTCAGTCTCTGCTTGTGGCTACTTCAATAGGACACAAACCATAGCGAAAGAACTTGGAACTACATTATTGTGCCAAGTTTCAAAGAGCTAGCACAAACCGTGTTTGATTTAGAGTTCCAACTACATGTATCCTTATAGGAGAAAACAGAGTGAAACCTAAACATGAAAACGGTTATTACAAAGGAACGGTTTAACCTATAAGAATGAAATTTGGTGAGCCAAATGGGATTGGTGTACTGATCATTACCTCAAGTATCATCAAGATTGGGTCAAAAAAATGTTTGCTGAGATTTCAGGAAATCGTAGTTTTTTGGAAGCTTGACAACCCCTTTCAATCAAAGTGATTCTCGTCAGTCTGTGCTTGGGGCTACTTCAGTAGGACACAAACCATAGCGATAGAACTTGGAACTACATTATTTTGCCATGTTTCAAGTAGCGAGCACAAACCGTGTTTGATTTAGAGTTCCAAATACATGTATCTATATAGGAGAAAACAGAGTGAAACCTAAACATGAAAACGGTTACTGCAAACGAACGGTTGAACCTAGAAGAACGAAATTTGGTGAGCCAAGTGGGATTGGTGTACTGATCATTACCTGCTAGTATCATCAAGATTGGGTGAAAAAATGTTTGCTGAGATTTCAGGAAACTCGTAGTTTTTTGGAAGCTTGGCAACCCCTTTCAATGAAAATGATTCTCATAAGTCTCTGCTTGGGGCTACTTCAATAGGACACAAACCATAGCGACAGAACTTGGAACTACATTATTGTGCCAAGTTTCAAAGAGCTAGCGCAAACCGTGTTTGATTTAGAATTCCAACTACATGTATCCTTATAGGAGAAAACAGAGTGAAACCTAAACATGAAAACGGTTATTGCAAAGGAACGGTTTAACCTATAAGAATGAAATTTGGTGAGTCAAGTGGGATTGGTGTACTGATCATTACCTGCTAGTATCATCAAGATTGGGTGAAAAAATGTTTGCTGAGATTTCAGGAAACTGGTAGTTTTTTGGAAGCTTGGCAACTCCTTTCAATGAAAGTGATTCTCGTCAGTCTCTGCTTGTGGCTACTTCAATAGGACACAAACCATAGCGAAAGAACTTGGAACTACATTATTGTGCCAAGTTTCAAAGAGCTAGCAAAAACCGTGTTTGATTTAGAGTTCCAACTACATGTGTCCATATAGGAGAAAACAGAGTGAAACCTAAACATGAAAACGGTTACTGCAAACGAACGGTTTAACCTAGAAGAACGAAATTTGGTGAGCCACGTGGGATTGGTGTACTGATCATTACCTCAAGTATCATCAAGATTGGGTGAAAAAAATGTTTGCTGAGATTTCAGGAAATCGTAGTTTTTTGGAAGCTTGACAACCCCTTTCAATCAAAGTGATTCTCGTCAGTCTGTGCTTGGGGCTACTTCAGTAGGACACAAACCATAGCGATAGAACTTGGAACTACATTATTTTGCCAAGTTTCAAGTAGCGAGCACAAACCGTGTTTGATTTAGAGTTCCAAATACATGTATCCATATAGGAGAAAACAGAGTGAAACCTAAACATGAAAACGGTTACTGCAAACGAACGTTTTAACCTAGAAGAACGAAATTTGGTGAGCCAAGTGGGATTGGTGTACTGATCATTACCTGCCAGTATCATCAAGATTGGGTGAAAAAATGTTTGCTGAGATTTCAGGAAACTGGTAGTTTTTTGGAAGCTTGGCAACTCCTTTCAATGAAAGTGATTCTCGTCAGTCTCTGCTTGTGGCTACTTCAATAGGACACAAACCATAGCGACAGAACTTGGAACTACATT
Organism: Urocitellus parryii; assembly: GCF_045843805.1. Classification (NCBI taxonomy): domain Eukaryota; kingdom Metazoa; phylum Chordata; class Mammalia; order Rodentia; family Sciuridae; genus Urocitellus; species Urocitellus parryii. Next base: position 13,019 of record NW_027553413.1, read on the forward strand.
ATTGTGCCAAGTTTCAAAGAGCTAGCAAAAACCGTGTTTGATTTAGAGTTCCAACTACATGTATCCATATAGGAGAAAACAGAGTGAAAACTAAACATGAAAACGGTTACTGCAAACGAACGGTTTAACCTAGAAGAACGAAATTTGGTGACCAACTGGGATTGGTGTACTGATCATTACCTGCAAGTATCATCAAGATTGGGTGAAAAAATGTTTGCTGAGATTTCAGGAAATCGTAGTTTTTTGGAAGCTTGACAACCCCTTTCAATCAAAGTGATTCTCGTCAGTCTGTGCTTGGGGCTACTTCAGTAGGACACAAACCATAGCGATAGAACTTGGAACTACATTATTTTGCCAAGTTTCAAAGAGCTAGCACAAACCGGGTTTGATTTAGAGTTCCAACTATATGTATCCATATAGTAGAAAACAGAGTGAAACCTAAACATGAAAACGGTTGCTGCAAAGGAACGGATTAACCTAGAAGAACGAAATTTGGTGAGCCAAGTGGGATTGGTGTATTGATCATTACCTGAAAGTATCATCAAGATTGGGTGAAAAAATGTTTACTCAGATGTCAGGAAATCGTAGTTTTTTTGAAGCTTGGCAACCCCTTTCAATGAAAGTGATTCTCGTCAGTCTCTGCTTGGGGCTACTTCAATAGGACACAAACCATATGGATAGAACTTGGAACTACATTATTGTGCCAAGTTTCAAAGAGCTAGCACAAACCGTGTTTGATTTAGAGTTCCAACTACATGTATCCTTATAGGAGAAAACAGAGTGAAACCTAAACATGAAAACGGTTATTGCAAAGGAACGGTTTAACCTATAAGAATGAAATTTGGTGAGCCAAGTGGGATTGGTGTACTGATCATTACCTGCTAGTATCATCAAGATTGGGTGAAAAAATGTTTGCTGAGATTTCAGGAAACTGGTAGTTTTTTGGAAGCTTGGCAACTCCTTTCAATGAAAGTGATTCTCGTCAGTCTCTGCTTGTGGCTACTTCAATAGGACACAAACCATAGTGAAAGAACTTGGAACTACATTATTGTGCCAAGTTTCAAAGAGCTAGCAAAAACCGTGTTTGATTTAGAGTTCCAACTACATGTGTCCATATAGGAGAAAACAGAGTGAAACCTAAACATGAAAACGGTTACTGCAAACGAACGGTTTAACCTAGAAGAACGAAATTTGGTGAGCCAAGTGGGACTGGTGTACAGATCATTACCTGCCAGTATCATCAAGATTGGGTGAAAAAAATGTTTGTTGAGATTTCAGGAAACTCGTAGTTTTTTGGAAGCTTGGCAACCCCTTTCAATGAAAATGATTCTCATAAGTCTCTGCTTGGGGCTACTTCAATAGGACACAAACCATAGCGACAGAACTTGGAACTACAATATTGTGCCAAGTTTCAAAGGGCTAGTACAAACCGTGTTTGATTTAGAGTTCCAAATACATGTATCCATATAGGAGAAAACAGAGTGAAACCTAAACATGAAAACGGTTACTGCAAACGAACGGTTTAACCTAGAAGAACGAAATTCGGTGAGCCAAGTGGGACTGGTGTACAGATCATTACCTGCCAGTATCATCAAGATTGGGTGAAAAAAATGTTTGTTGAGATTTCAGGAAACTCGTAGTTTTTTGTAAGCTTGGCAACCCCTTTCAATGAAAATGATTCTAATAAGTCTCTGCTTGGGGCTACTTCAATAGGACACAAACCATAGCGACAGAACTTGGAACTACATTATTGTGCCAAGTTTCAAAGAGCTAGCACAAACCGTGTTTGATTTAGAGTTCCAACTACATGTATCCTTATAGGAGAAAACAGAGTGAAACCTAAACATGAAAACGGTTATTGCAAAGGAACGGTTTAACCTATAAGAATGAAATTTGATGAGCCAAGTGGGATTGGTGTACTGATCATTACCTGCTAGTATCATCAAGATTGGGTGAAAAAATGTTTGCTGAGATTTCAGGAAACTGGTAGTTTTTTGGAAGCTTGGCAACTCCTTTCAATGAAAGTGATTCTCGTCAGTCTCTGCTTGTGGCTACTTCAATAGGACACAAACCATAGCGAAAGAACTTGGAACTACATTATTGTGCCAAGTTTCAAAGAGCTAGCAAAAACCGTGTTTGATTTAGAGTTCCAACTACATGTGTCCATATAGGAGAAAACAGAGTGAAACCTAAACATGAAAACGGTTACTGCAAACGAACGGTTTAACCTAGAAGAACGAAATTTGGTGAGCCAAGTGGGACTGGTGTACAGATCATTACCTGCCAGTATCATCAAGATTGGGTGAAAAAAATGTTTGTTGAGATTTCAGGAAACTCGTAGTTTTTTGGAAGCTTGGCAACCCCTTTCAATGAAAATGATTCTCATAAGTCTCTGCTTGGGGCTACTTCAATAGGACACAAACCATAGCGACAGAACTTGGAACTACAATATTGTGCCAAGTTTCAAAGGGCTAGTACAAACCGTGTTTGATTTAGAGTTCCAAATACATGTATCCATATAGGAGAAAACAGAGTGAAACCTAAACATGAAAACGGTTACTGCAAACGAACGGTTTAACCTAGAAGAACGAAATTCGGTGAGCCAAGTGGGACTGGTGTACAGATCATTACCTGCCAGTATCATCAAGATTGGGTGAAAAAAATGTTTGCTGAGATTTCAGGAAACTGGTAGTTTTTTGGAAGCTTGGCAACTCCTTTCAATGAAAGTGATTCTCGTCAGTCTCTGCTTGTGGCTACTTCAATAGGACACAAACCATAGCGAAAGAACTTGGAACTACATTATTGTGCCAAGTTTCAAAGAGCTAGCAAAAACCGTGTTTGATTTAGAGTTCCAACTACATGTGTCCATATAGGAGAAAACAGAGTGAAACCTAAACATGAAAACGGTTACTGCAAACAAACGGTTTAACCTAGAAGAACGAAATTCAGTGAGCCAAGTGGGACTGGTGTACAGATCATTACCTGCCAGTATCATCAAGATTGGGTGAAAAAAATGTTTGCTGAGATTTCAGGAAACTCGTAGTTTCTTGGAAGCTTGGCAACCCCTTTCAATGAAAATGATTCTCATAAGTCTCTGCTTGGGGCTACTTCAATAGGACACAAACCATAGCGACAGAACTTGGAACTACATTATTGTGCCAAGTTTCAAAGAGCTAGCACAAACCGTGTTTGATTTAGAGTTCCAACTACATGTATCCTTATAGGAGAAAACAGAGTGAAACCTAAACATGAAAACGGTTATTGCAAAGGAACGGTTTAACCTATAAGAATGAAATTTGATGAGCCAAGTGGGATTGGTGTACGGATCATTACCTGCTAGTATCATCAAGATTGGGTGAAAAAATGTTTGCTGAGATTTCAGGAAACTGGTAGTTTTTTGGAAGCTTGGCAACTCCTTTCAATGAAAGTGATTCTCGTCAGTCTCTGCTTGTGGCTACTTCAATAGGACACAAACCATAGCGAAAGAACTTGGAACTACATTATTGTGCCAAGTTTCAAAGAGCTAGCAAAAACCGTGTTTGATTTAGAGTTCCAACTACATGTGTCCATATAGGAGAAAACAGAGTGAAACCTAAACATGAAAACGGTTACTGCAAACGAACGGTTTAACCTAGAAGAACGAAATTTGGTGAGCCAAGTGGGACTGGTGTACAGATCATTACCTGCCAGTATCATCAAGATTGGGTGAAAAAAATGTTTGTTGAGATTTCAGGAAACTCGTAGTTTTTTGGAAGCTTGGCAACCCCTTTCAATGAAAATGATTCTCATAAGTCTCTGCTTGGGGCTACTTCAATAGGACACAAACCATAGCGACAGAACTTGGAACTACAATATTGTGCCAAGTTTCAAAGGGCTAGTACAAACCGTGTTTGATTTAGAGTTCCAAATACATGTATCCATATAGGAGAAAACAGAGTGAAACCTAAACATGAAAACGGTTACTGCAAACGAACGGTTTAACCTAGAAGAACGAAATTCGGTGAGCCAAGTGGGACTGGTGTACAGATCATTACCTGCCAGTATCATCAAGATTGGGTGAAAAAAATGTTTGCTGAGATTTCAGGAAACTCGTAGTTTTTTGGAAGCTTGGCAACTCCTTTCAATGAAAGTGATTCTCGTCAGTCTCTGCTTGTGGCTACTTCAATAGGACACAAACCATAGCGAAAGAACTTGGAACTACATTATTGTGCCAAGTTTCAAAGAGCTAGCAAAAACCGTGTTTGATTTAGAGTTCCAACTACATGTGTCCATATAGGAGAAAACAGAGTGAAACCTAAACATGAAAACGGTTACTGCAAACGAACGGTTTAACCTAGAAGAACGAAATTCGGTGAGCCAAGTGGGACTGGTGTACAGATCATTACCTGCCAGTATCATCAAGATTGGGTGAAAAAAATGTTTGCTGAGATTTCAGGAAACTCGTAGTTTCTTGGAAGCTTGGCAACCCCTTTCAATGAAAATGATTCTCATAAGTCTCTGCTTGGGGCTACTTCAATAGGACACAAACCATAGCGACAGAACTTGGAACTACATTATTGTGCCAAGTTTCAAAGAGCTAGCACAAACCGTGTTTGATTTAGAGTTCCAACTACATGTATCCTTATAGGAGAAAACAGAGTGAAACCTAAACATGAAAACGGTTATTGCAAAGGAACGGTTTAACCTATAAGAATGAAATTTGATGAGCCAAGTGGGATTGGTGTACGGATCATTACCTGCTAGTATCATCAAGATTGGGTGAAAAAATGTTTGCTGAGATTTCAGGAAACTGGTAGTTTTTTGGAAGCTTGGCAACTCCTTTCAATGAAAGTGATTCTCGTCAGTCTCTGCTTTGGCTACTTCAATAGGACACAAACCATAGCGAAAGAACTTGGAACTACATTATTGTGCCAAGTTTCAAAGAGCTAGCAAAAACCGTGTTTGATTTAGAGTTCCAACTACATGTGTCCATATAGGAGAAAAACAGAGTGAAACCTAAACATGAAAACGGTTACTGCAAACGAACGGTTTAACCTAGAAGAACGAAATTTGGTGAGCCAAGTGGGACTGGTGTACAGATCATTACCTGCCAGTATCATCAAGTTTGGGTGAAAAAATGTTTGTGAGATTTCAGGAAACTCGTAGTTTTTGGAAGCTTGGCAACCCCTTTCAATGAAAGTGATTCTCATAAGTCTCTGCTTGGGGCTACTTCAATAGGACACAAACCATAGCGACAGAACTTGGAACTACAATATTGTGCCAAGTTTCAAAGGGCTAGTACAAACCGTGTTTGATTTAGAGTTTCCAAATACATGTATCCATATAGGAGAAAACAGAGTGAAACTAAACATGAAAACGGTTACTGCAAACGAACGGTTTAACCTAGAAGAACGAAATTCGGTGAGCCAAGTGGGACTGGTGTACAGATCATTACCTGCCAGTATCATCAAGATTGGGTGAAAAAAATGTTTGCTGAGATTTCAGGAAACTGGTAGTTTTTTGGAAGCTTGGCAACTCCTTTCAATGAAAGTGATTCTCGTCCAGTCTCTGCTTGTGGCTTACTTCAATAGGACACAAACCATAGCGAAAGAACTTGGAACTACATTATTGTGCCAAGTTTCAAAGCTAGCAAAAACCGTGTTTGATTTAGAGTTCCAACTACATGTATCCATATAGGAGAAAACAGAGTGAAAACTAAACATGAAAACGGTTACTGCAAACGAACGGTTTAACCTAGAAGAACGAAATTTGTTGACCAACTGGGATTGGTGTACTGATCATTACCTGCAAGTATCATCAAGATTGGGTGAAAAAATGTTTGCTGAGATTTCAGGAAATCGTAGTTTTTTGGAAGCTTGACAACCCCTTTCAATCAAAGTGATTCTCGTCAGTCTGTGCTTGGGGCTACTTCAGTAGGACACAAACCATAGCGATAGAACTTGGAACTACATTATTTTGCCAAGTTTCAAAGAGCTAGCACAAACCGGGTTTGATTTAGAGTTCCAACTATATGTATCCATATTGTAGAAAACAGAGTGAAACCTAAACATGAAAACGGTTACTGCAAAGGAACGGGATTAACTAGAAGAACGAAATTTGGTGAGCCAAGTGGGATTGGTGTATTGATCATTACCTGAAAGAATCATCAAGATTGGGTGAAAAAATGTTTACTCAGATGTCAGGAAATGGTAGTTTTTTGAAGCTTGGCAACCCCTTTCAATGAAAGTGATTCTCGTCAGTCTCTGCTTGGGGCTACTTCAATAGGACACAAACCATATGGATAGAACTTGGAACTACATTATTGTGCCAAGTTTCAAAGAGCTAGCACAAACCGTGTTTGATTTAGAGTTCCAACTACATGTATCCTTATAGGAGAAAACAGAGTGAAACCTAAACATGAAACGGTTATTGCAAAGGAACGTGTTTAACCTATAAGAATGAAATTTGGTGAGCCAAGTGGGATTGGTGTACTGATCATAACCTGCTAGTATCATCAAGATTGGTGAAAAAATGTTTGCTGAGATTTCAGGAAACTGGTAGTTTTTTGGAAGCTTGGCAACTCCTTTCAATGAAAGTGATTCTCGTCAGTCTCTGCTTGTGGCTACTTCAATAGGACACAAACCATAGCGAAAGAACTTGGAACTACATTATTGTGCCAAGTTTCAAAGAGCTAGAAAAAACCGTGTTTGATTTAGAGTTCCAACTACATGTGTCCATATAGGAGAAAACAGATGAAACCTAAACATGAAAACGGTTACTGCAAACGAACGGTTTAACCTAGAAGAACGAAATTTGGTGAGCCAAGTGGGACTGGTGTACAGATCATTACCTGCCAGTATCATCAAGATTGGGTGAAAAAATGTTTGTTGAGATTTCAGGAAACTCGTAGTTTTTTGGAAGCTTGGCAACCCCTTTCAATGAAAATGATTCTCATAAGTCTCTGCTTGGGGCTACTTCAATAGGACACAAACCATAGCGACAGAACTTGGAACTACAATATTGTGCCAAGTTTCAAAGGGCTAGTACAAACCGTGTTTGATTTAGAGATCCAAATACATGTATCCATATAGGAGAAAACAGAGTGAAACCTAAACATGAAAACGGTTACTGCAAACGAACGGTTTAACCTAGAAGAACGAAATTCGGTGAGCCAAGTGGGACTGGTGTACAGATCATTACCTGCCAGTATCATCAAGATTGGGTGAAAAAAATGTTTGTTGAGATTTCAGGAAACTCGTAGTTTTTGTAAGCTTGGCAACCCCTTTCAATGAAAATGATTCTAATAAGTCTCTGCTTGGGGCTACTTCAATAGGACACAAACCATAGCGACAGAACTTGGAAATACATTATTGTGCCAAGTTTCAAAGAGCTAGCACAAACCGTGTTTGATTTAGAGTTCCAACTACATGTATCCTTATAGGAGAAAACAGAGTGAAACCTAAACATGAAAACGGTTATTACAAAGGAACGGTTTAACCTATAAGAATGAAATTTGGTGAGCCAAATGGGATTGGTGTACTGATCATTACCTGCTAGTATCATCAAGATTGGGTGAAAAAATGTTTGCTGAGATTTCAGGAAACTGGTAGTTTTTTGGAAGCTTGGCAACTCCTTTCAATGAAAGTGATTCTCGTCAGTCTCTGCTTGTGGCTACTTCAATAGGACACAAACCATAGCGAAAGAACTTGGAACTACATTATTGTGCCAAGTTTCAAAGAGCTAGCAAAAACCGTGTTTGATTTAGAGTTCCAACTACATGTATCCATATAGGAGAAAACAGAGTGAAACCTAAACATGAAAACGGTTACTGCAAACGAACGGTTAACCTAGAAGAACGAAATTTGGTGAGCCACGTGGGATTGGTGTACTGATCATTACCTCAAGTATCATCAAGATTGGGTGAAAAAAATGTTTGCTGAGATTTCAGGAAATCGTAGTTTTTTGGAAGCTTGACAACCCCTTTCAATCAAAGTGATTCTCGTCAGTCTGTGCTTGGGGCTACTTCAGTAGGACACAAACCATAGCGATAGAAATTGGAACTACATTATTTTGCCAAGTTTTAAGTAGCGAGCACAAACCGTGTTTGATTTAGAGTTCCCAAATACATGTATCCATATAGGAGAAAACAGAGTGAAACCTAAACATGAAAACGGTTACTGCAAACGAACGGTTTAACCTAGAAGAACGAAATTCGGTGAGCCAATTGGGACTGGTGTACAGATCATTACCTGCCAGTATCATCAAGATTGGGTGAAAAAATGTTTGCTGAGATTTCAGGAAACTGGTAGTTTTTGGAAGCTTGGCAACTCCTTTCAATGAAAGTGATTCTCGTCAGTCTCTGCTTGTGGCTACTTCAATAGGACACAAACCATAGCGAAAGAACTTGGAACTACATTATTGTGCCAAGTTTCAAAGAGCTAGCAAAAACCGTGTTTGATTTAGAGTTCCAACTACATGTGTCCATATAGGAGAAAACAGAGTGAAAACTAAACATGAAAACGGTTACTGCAAACGAACGGTTTAACCTAGAAGAACGAAATTTGGTGACCAACTGGGATTGGGTGTACTGATCATTACCTGCAAGTATCATCAAGATTGGGTGAAAAAATGTTTGCTGAGATTTCAGGAAATCGTAGTTTTTTGGAAGCTTGACAACCCCTTTCAATCAAAGTGATTCTCGTCAGTCTGTGCTTGGGGCTACTTCAGTAGGACACAAACCATAGCGATAGAACTTGGAACTACATTATTTTGCCAAGTTTCAAAGAGCTAGCACAAACCGGGTTTGATTTAGAGTTCCAACTATATGTATCCATATAGTAGAAAACAGAGTGAAACCAAAACATGAAAACGGTTCCTGCAAAGGAACGGATTAACCTAGAAGAACGAAATTTGGTGAGCCAAGTGGGATTGGTGTATTGATCATTACCTGAAAGTATCATCAAGATTGGGTGAAAAAATGTTTACTCAGATGTCAGGAAATCGTAGTTTTTTTGAAGCTTGGCAACCCCTTTCAATGAAAGTGATTCTCGTCAGTCTCTGCTTGGGGCTACTTCAATAGGACACAAACCATATGGATAGAACTTGGAACTACATTATTGTGCCAAGTTTCAAAGAGCTAGCACAAACCGTGTTTGATTTAGAGTTCCAACTACATGTATCCTTATAGGAGAAAACAGAGTGAAACCTAAACATGAAAACGGTTATTGCAAAGGAACTGTTTAACCTATAAGAATGAAATTTGGTGAGCCAAGTGGGATTGGTGTACTGATCATTACCTGCTAGTATCATCAAGATTGGGTGAAAAAATGTTTGCTGAGATTTCAGGAAACTGGTAGTTTTTTGGAAGCTTGGCAACTCCTTTCAATGAAAGTGATTCTCGTCAGTCTCTGCTTGTGGCTACTTCAATAGGACACAAACCATAGCGAAAGAACTTGGAACTACATTATTGTGCCAAGTTTCAAAGAGCTAGCAAAAACGTGTTTGATTTAGAGTTCCAACTACATGTGTCCATATAGGAGAAAACAGAGTGAAACCTAAACATGAAAACGGTTACTGCAAACGAACGGTTTAACCTAGAAGAACGAAATTCGGTGAGCCAAGTGGGACTGGTGTACAGATCATTACCTGCCAGTATCATCAAGATTGGGTGAAAAAAATGTTTGCTGAGATTTCAGAAACTCGTAGTTTCTTGGAAGCTTGGCAACCCCTTTCAATGAAAATGATTCTCATAAGTCTCTGCTTGGGCACTTCAATAGGACACAAACCATAGCGACAGAACTTGGAACTAAATTATTTGTGCCAAGTTTCAAAGAGCTAGCACAAACCGTGTTTGATTTAGAGTTCCAACTACATGTATCCTTATAGGAGAAAACAGAGTGAAACCTAAACATGAAAACGGTTATTGCAAAGGAACGGTTTAACCTATAAGAATGAAATTTGATGAGCCAAGTGGGATTGGTGTACTGATCATTACCTGCTAGTATCATCAAGATAGGGTGAAAAAATGTTTGCTGAGATTTCAGGAAACTGGTAGTTTTTGGAAGCTTGGCAAACTCCTTTCAATGAAAGTGATTCTCGTCAGTCTCTGCTTGTGGCTACTTCAATAGGACACAAACCATAGCGAAAGAACTGGGAATTACATTATTGTGCCAAGTTTCAAAGAGCTAGCAAAAACCGTGTTTGATTTAGAGTTCCAACTACATGTGTCCATATAGGAGAAAACAGAGTGAAACCTAAACATGAAAACGGTTACTGCAAACGAACGGTTTAACCTAGAAGAACGAAATTCGGTGAGCCAAGTGGGACTGGTGTACAGATCATTACCTGCCAGTATCATCAAGATTGGGTGAAAAAAATGTTTGCTGAGATTTCAGGAAACTCGTAGTTTCTTGGAAGCTTGGCAACCCCTTTCAATGAAAATGATTCTCATAAGTCTCTGCTTGGGGCTACTTCAATAGGACACAAACCATAGCGACAGAACTTGGAACTACATTATTGTGCCAAGTTTCAAAGAGCTAGCACAAACCGTGTTTGATTTAGAGTTCCAACTACATGTATCCTTATAGGAGAAAACAGAGTGAAACCTAAACATGAAAACGGTTATTGCAAAGGAACGGTTTAACCTATAAGAATGAAATTTGATGAGCCAAGTGGGATTGGTGTACGGATCATTACCTGCTAGTATCATCAAGATTGGTGAAAAAATGTTTGCTGAGATTTCAGGAAACTGGTAGTTTTTTGGAAGCTTGGCAACTCCTTTCAATGAAAGTGATTCTCGTCAGTCTCTGCTTGTGGCTACTTCAATAGGACACAAACCATAGCGAAAGAACTTGGAACTACATTATTGTGCCAAGTTTCAAAGAGCTAGCAAAAACCGTGTTTGATTTAGAGTTCCAACTACATGTGTCCATATAGGAGAAAACAGAGTGAAACCTAAACATGAAAACGGTTACTGCAAACGAACGGTTTAACCTAGAAGAACGAAATTTGGTGAGCCAAGTGGGACTGGTGTACAGATCATTACCTGCCAGTATCATCAAGATTGGGTGAAAAAAATGTTTGTTCAGATTTCAGGAAACTCGTAGTTTTTTGGAAGCTTGGCAACCCCTTTCAATGAAAATGATTCTCATAAGTCTCTGCTTGGGGCTACTTCAATAGGACACAAACCATAGCGACAGAACTTGGAACTACAATATTGTGCCAAGTTTCAAAGGGCTAGTACAAACCGTGTTTGATTTAGAGTTCCAAATACATGTATCCATATAGGAGAAAACAGAGTGAAACCTAAACATGAAAACGGTTACTGCAAACGAACGGTTTAACCTAGAAGAACGAAATTCGGTGAGCCAAGAGGGACTGGTGTACAGATCATTACTTGCCAGTATCATCAAGATTGGGTGAAAAAATTGTTTGCTGAGATTTCAGGAAACTGGTAGTTTTTGGAAGCTTGGCAACTCCTTTCAATGAAAGTGATTCTCGTCAGTCTCTGCTTGTGGCTACTTCAATAGGACACAAACCATAGCGAAAGAACTTGGAACTACATTATTGTGCCAAGTTTCAAAGAGCTAGCAAAAACCGTGTTTGATTTAGAGTTCCAACTACATGTGTCCATATAGGAGAAAACAGAGTGAAACCTAAACATGAAAACGGTTACTGCAAACGAACGGTTTAACCTAGAAGAACGAAATTCGGTGAGCCAAGTGGGACTGGTGTACAGATCATTACCTGCCAGTATCATCAAGATTGGGTGAAAAAAATGTTTGCTGAGATTTCAGGAAACTCGTAGTTTCTTGGAAGCTTGGCAACCCCTTTCAATGAAAATGATTCTCATAAGTCTCTGCTTGGGGCTACTTCAATAGGACACAAACCATAGCGACAGAACTTGGAACTACATTATTGTGCCAAGTTTCAAAGAGCTAGCACAAACCGTGTTTGATTTAGAGTTCCAACTACATGTATCCTTATAGGAGAAAACAGAGTGAAACCTAAACATGAAAACGGTTATTGCAAAGGAACGGTTTAACCTATAAGAATGAAATTTGATGAGCCAAGTGGGATTGGTGTACTGATCATTACCTGCTAGTATCATCAAGATTGGGTGAAAAAATGTTTGCTGAGATTTCAGGAAACTGTAGTTTTTTGGAAGCTTGGCAACTCCTTTCAATGAAAGTGATTCTCGTCAGTCTCTGCTTGTGGCTACTTCAATAGGACACAAACCATAGCGAAAGAACTTGGAACTACATTATTGTGCCAAGTTTCAAAGAGCTAGCAAAAAACCGTGTTTGATTTAGAGTTCCAACTACATGTGTCCATATAGGAGAAAACAGAGTGAAACCTAAACATGAAAACGGTTACTGCAAACGAACGGTTTAACCTAGAAGAACGAAATTTGGTGAGCCAAGTGGGACTGGTGTACAGATCATTACCTGCCAGTATCATCAAGATTGGGTGAAAAAAATGTTTGTTGAGATTTCAGGAAACTCGTAGTTTTTTGGAAGCTTGGCAACCCCTTTCAATGAAAATGATTCTCATAAGTCTCTGCTTGGGGCTACTTCAATAGGACACAAACCATAGCGACAGAACTTGGAACTACAATATTGTGCCAAGTTTCAAAGGGCTAGTACAAACCGTGTTTGATTTAGAGTTCCAAATACATGTATCCATATAGGAGAAAACAGAGTGAAACCTAATCATGAAAACGGTTACTGCAAACGAACGGTTTAACCTAGAAGAACGAAATTCGGTGAGCCAAGTGGGACTGGTGTACAGATCATTACCTGCCAGTATCATCAAGATTGGGTGAAAAAAATGTTTGCTGAGATTTCAGGATACTGGTAGTTTTTTGGAAGCTTGGCAACTCCTTTCAATGAAAGTGATTCTCGTCAGTCTCTGCTTGTGGCTACTTCAATAGGACACAAACCATAGCGAAAGAACTTGGAACTACATTATTGTGCCAAGTTTCAAAGAGCTAGCAAAAACCGTGTTTGATTTAGAGTTCCAACTACATGTGTCCATAAAGGAGAAAACAGAGTGAAACCTAAACATGAAAACGGTTACTGCAAACGAACGGTTTAACCTAGAAGAACGAAATTCGGTGAGCCAAGTGGGACTGGTGTACAGATCATTACCTGCCAGTATCATCAAGATTGGGTGAAAAAAATGTTTGCTGAGATTTCAGGAAACTGGTAGTTTTTTGGAAGCTTGGCAACTCCTTTCAATGAAAGTGATTCTCGTCAGTCTCTGCTTGTGGCTACTTCAATAGGACACAAACCATAGCGAAAGAACTTGGAACTACATTATTGTGCCAAGTTTCAAAGAGCTAGCAAAAACCGTGTTTGATTTAGAGTTCCAACTACATGTGTCCATATAGGAGAAAACAGAGTGAAACCTAAACATGAAAACGGTTACTGCAAACGAACGGTTTAACCTAGAAGAACGAAATTCGGTGAGCCAAGTGGGACTGGTGTACAGATCATTACCTGCCAGTATCATCAAGATTGGGTGAAAAAAATGTTTGCTGAGATTTCTGGAAACTCGTAGTTTCTTGGAAGCTTGGCAACCCCTTTCAATGAAAATGATTCTCATAAGTCTCTGCTTGGGGCTACTTCAATAGGACAGAAACCATAGCGACAGAACTTGGAACTACATTATTGTGCCTAGTTTCAAAGAGCTAGCAAAAACCGTGTTTGATTTAGAGTTCCAACTACATGTGTCCATATAGGAGAAAACAGAGTGAAACCTAAACATGAAAACGGTTACTGCAAACGAACGGTTTAACCTAGAAGAACGAAATTTGGTGAGCCAAGTGGGACTGGTGTACGGATCATTACCTGCCAGTATCATCAAGATTGGGTGAAAAAAATGTTTGTTGAGATTTCAGGAAACTCGTAGTTTTTTGGAAGCTTGGCAACCCCTTTCAATGAAAATGATTCTCGTCAGTCTCTGCTTGTGGCTACTTCAATAGGACACAAACCATAGCGAAAGAACTTGGAACTACATTATTGTGCCAAGTTTCAAAGAGCTAGCAAAAACCGTGTTTGATTTAGAGTTCCAACTACATGTGTCCATATAGGAGAAAACAGAGTGAAACCTAAACATGAAAACGGTTACTGCAAACGAACGGTTTAACCTAGAAGAACGAAATTCGGTGAGCCAAGTGGGACTGGTGTACAGATCATTACCTGCCAGTATCATCAAGATTGGGTGAAAAAAATGTTTGCTGAGATTTCAGGAAACTCGTAGTTTCTTGGAAGCTTGGCAACCCCTATCAATGAAAATGATTCTCATAAGTCTCTGCTTGGGGCTACTTCAATAGGACACAAACCATAGCGACAGAACTTGGAACTACATTATTGTGCCAAGTTTCAAAGAGCTAGCACAAACCGTGTTTGATTTAGAGTTCCAACTACATGTATCCTTATAGGAGAAAACAGAGTGAAACCTAAACATGAAAACGGTCATTGCAAAGGAACGGTTTAACCTATAAGAATGAAATTTGATGAGCCAAGTGGGATTGGTGTACTGATCATTACCTGCTAGTATCATCAAGATTGGGTGAAAAAATGTTTGCTGAGATTTCAGGAAACTGGTAGTGTTTTGGAAGCTTGGCAACTCCTTTCAATGAAAGTGATTCTCGTCAGTCTCTGCTTGTGGCTACTTCAATAGGACACAAACCATAGCGAAAGAACTTGGAACTACATTATTGTGCCAAGTTTCAAAGAGCTAGCAAAAACCGTGTTTGATTTAGAGTTCCAACTACATGTGTCCATATAGGAGAAAACAGAGTGAAACCTAAACATGAAAACGGTTACTGCAAACGAACGGTTTAACCTAGAAGAACGAAATTTGGTGAGCCAAGTGGGACTGGTGTACAGATCATTACCTGCCAGTATCATCAAGATTGGGTGAAAAAAATGTTTGTTGAGATTTCAGGAAACTCGTAGTTTTTTGGAAGCTTGGCAACCCCTTTCAATGAAAATGACTCTCATAAGTCTCTGCTTGGGGCTACTTCAATAGGACACAAACCATAGCGACAGAACTTGGAACTACAATATTGTGCCAAGTTTCAAAGGGCTAGTACAAACCGTGTTTGATTTAGAGTTCCAAATACATGTATCCATATAGGAGAAAACAGAGTGAAACCTAAACATGAAAACGGTTACTGCAAACGAACGGTTTAACCTAGAAGAACGAAATTCGGTGAGCCAAGTGGGACTGGTGTACAGATCATTACCTGCCAGTATCATCAAGATTGGGTGAAAAAAATGTTTGCTGAGATTTCAGGAAACTGGTAGTTTTTTGGAAGCTTGGCAACTCCTTTCAATGAAAGTGATTCTCGTCAGTCTCTGCTTGTGGCTACTTCAATAGGACACAAACCATAGCGAAAGAACTTGGAACTACATTATTGTGCCAAGTTTCAAAGAGCTAGCAAAAACAGTGTTTGATTTAGAGTTCCAACTACATGTATCCATATAGGAGAAAACAGAGTGAAAACTAAACATGAAAAAGGTTACTGCAAACGAATGGTTTAACCTAGAAGAACGAAATTTGGTGACCAACTGGGATTGGTGTACTGATCATTACCTGCTAGTATCATCAAGATTGGGTGAAAAAATGTTTGCTGAGATTTCAGGAAATCGTAGTTTTTTGGAAGCTTGACAACCCCTTTCAATCAAAGTGATTCTCGTCAGTCTGTGCTTGGGGCTACTTCAGTAGGACACAAACCATAGCGATAGAACTTGGAACTACATTATTTTGCCAAGTTTCAAAGAGCTAGCACAAACCGGGTTTGATTTAGAGTTCCAACTATATGTATCCATATAGTAGAAAACAGAGTGAAACCTAAACATGAAAACGGTTACTGCAAAGGAACGGATTAACCTAGAAGAACGAAATTTGGTGAGCCAAGTGGGATTGGTGTATTGATCATTACCTGAAAGTATCATCAAGATTGGGTGAAAAAATGTTTACTCAGATGTCAGGAAATCGTAGTTTTTTTGAAGCTTGGCAACCCCTTTCAATGAAAGTGATTCTCGTCAGTCTCTGCTTGGGGCTACTTCAATAGGACACAAACCATATGGATAGAACTTGGAACTACATTATTGTGCCAAGTTTCAAAGAGCTAGCACAAACCGTGTTTGATTTAGAGTTCCAACTACATGTATCCTTATAGGAGAAAACAGAGTGAAACCTAAACATGAAAACGGTTATTAAAAAGGAACGGTTTAACCTATAAGAATGAAATTTGGTGAGCCAAGTGGGATTGGTGTACTGATCATTACCTGCTAGTATCATCAAGATTGGGTGAAAAAATGTTTGCTGAGATTTCAGGAAACTGGTAGTTTTTTGGAAGCTTGGCAACTCCTTTCAATGAAAGTGATTCTCGTCAGTCTCTGCTTGTGGCTACTTCAATAGGACACAAACCATAGCGAAAGAACTTGGAACTACATTATTGTGCCAAGTTTCAAAGAGCTAGCAAAAACCGTGTTTGATTTAGAGTTCCAACTACATGTGTCCATATAGGAGAAAACAGAGTGAAACCTAAACATGAAAACGGTTACTGCAAACGAACGGTTTAACCTAGAAGAACGAAATTTGGTGAGCCAAGTGGGACTGGTGTACAGATCATTACCTGCCAGTATCATCAAGATTGGGTGAAAAAAATGTTTGTTGAGATTTCAGGAAACTCGTAGTTTTTTGGAAGCTTGGCAACCCCTTTCAATGAAAATGATTCTCGTCAGTCTCTGCTTGTGGCTACTTCAATAGGACACAAACCATAGCGAAAGAACTTGGAACTACATTATTGTGCCAAGTTTCAAAGAGCTAGCAAAAACCGTGTTTGATTTAGAGTTCCAACTACATGTGTCCATATAGGAGAAAACAGAGTGAAACCTAAACATGAAAACGGTTACTGCAAACGAACGGTTTAACCTAGAAGAACGAAATTCGGTGAGCCAAGTGGGACTGGTGTACAGATCATTACCTGCCAGTATCATCAAGATTGGGTGAAAAAAATGTTTGCTGAGATTTCAGGAAACTCGTAGTTTCTTGGAAGCTTGGCAACCCCTTTCAATGAAAATGATTCTCATAAGTCTCTGCTTGGGGCTACTTCAATAGGACACAAACCATAGCGACAGAACTTGGAACTACATTATTGTGCCAAGTTTCAAAGAGCTAGCACAAACCGTGTTTGATTTAGAGTTCCAACTACATGTATCCTTATAGGAGAAAACAGAGTGAAACCTAAACATGAAAACGGTTATTGCAAAGGAACGGTTTAACCTATAAGAATGAAATTTGATGAGCCAAGTGGGATTGGTGTACGGATCATTACCTGCTAGTATCATCAAGATTGGGTGAAAAAATGTTTGCTGAGATTTCAGGAAACTGGTAGTTTTTTGGAAGCTTGGCAACTCCTTTCAATGAAAGTGATTCTCGTCAGTCTCTGCTTGTGGCTACTTCAATAGGACACAAACCAGAGCGAAAGAACTTGGAACTACATTATTGTGCCAAGTTTCAAAGAGCTAGCAAAAACCGTGTTTGATTTAGAGTTCCAACTACATGTGTCCATATAGGAGAAAACAGAGTGAAACCTAAACATGAAAACGGTTACTGCAAACGAACGGTTTAACCTAGAAGAACGAAATTCGGTGAGCCAAGTGGGACTGGTGTACAGATCATTACCTGCCAGTATCATCAAGATTGGGTGAAAAAAATGTTTGCTGAGATTTCAGGAAACGTAGTTTCTTGGAAGCTTGGCAACCCCTTTCAATGAAAATGATTCTCATAAGTCTCTGCTTGGGGCTACTTCAATAGGACACAAACCATAGCGACAGAACTTGGAACTACATTATTGTGCCAAGTTTCAAAGAGCTAGCACAAACCGTGTTTGATTTAGAGTTCCAACTACATGTATCCTTATAGGAGAAAACAGAGTGAAACCTAAACATGAAAACGGTTATTGCAAAGGAACGGTTTAACCTATAAGAATGAAATTTGATGAGCCAAGTGGGATTGGTGTACTGATCATTACCTGCTAGTATCATCAAGATTGGGTGAAAAAATGTTTGCTGAGATTTCTGGAAACTGGTAGTTTTTTGGAAGCTTGGCAACTCCTTTCAATGAAAGTGATTCTCGTCAGTCTCTGCTTGTGGCTACTTCAATAGGACACAAACCATAGCGAAAGAACTTGGAACTACATTATTGTGCCAAGTTTCAAAGAGCTAGCAAAAACCGTGTTTGATTTAGAGTTCCAACTACATGTGTCCATATAGGAGAAAACAGAGTGAAACCTAAACATGAAAACGGTTACTGCAAACGAACGGTTTAACCTAGAAGAACGAAATTTGGTGAGCCAAGTGGGACTGGTGTACAGATCATTACCTGCCAGTATCATCAAGATTGGGTGAAAAAAATGTTTGTTGAGATTTCAGGAAACTCGTAGTTTTTTGGAAGCTTGGCAACCCCTTTCAATGAAAATGATTCTCATAAGTCTCTGCTTGGGGCTACTTCAATAGGACACAAACCATAGCGACAGAACTTGGAACTACAATATTGTGCCAAGTTTCAAAGGGCTAGTACAAACCGTGTTTGATTTAGAGTTCCAAATACATGTATCCATATAGGAGAAAACAGAGTGAAACCTAAACATTGAAAACGGTTACTGCAAACGAACGGTTTAACCTAGAAGAACGAAATTCGGTGAGCCAAGTGGGACTGGTGTACAGATCATTACCTGCCAGTATCATCAAGATTGGGTGAAAAAAATGTTTGCTGAGATTTCAGGAAACTGGTAGTTTTTTGGAAGCTTGGCAACTCCTTTCAATGAAAGTGATTCTCGTCAGTCTCTGCTTGTGGCTACTTCAATAGGACACAAACCATAGCGAAAGAACTTGGAACTACATTATTGTGCCAAGTTTCAAAGAGCTAGCAAAAACAGTGTTTGATTTAGAGTTCCAACTACATGTATCCATATAGGAGAAAACAGAGTGAAAACTAAACATGAAAAAGGTTACTGCAAACGAACGGTTTAACCTAGAAGAACGAAATTTGGTGACCAACTGGGATTGGTGTACTGATCATTACCTGCTAGTATCATCAAGATTGGGTGAAAAAATGTTTGCTGAGATTTCAGGAAATCGTAGTTTTTTGGAAGCTTGACAACCCCTTTCAATCAAAGTGATTCTCGTCAGTCTGTGCTTGGGGCTACTTCAGTAGGACACAAACCATAGCGATAGAACTTGGAACTACATTATTTTGCCAAGTTTCAAAGAGCTAGCACAAACCGGGTTTGATTTAGAGTTCCAACTATATGTATCCATATAGTAGAAAACAGAGTGAAACCTAAACATGAAAACGGTTACTGCAAAGGAACGGATTAACCTAGAAGAACGAAATTTGGTGAGCCAAGTGGGATTGGTGTATTGATCATTACCTGAAAGTATCATCAAGATTGGGTGAAAAAATGTTTACTCAGATGTCAGGAAATCGTAGTTTTTTTGAAGCTTGGCAACCCCTTTCAATGAAAGTGATTCTCGTCAGTCTCTGCTTGGGGCTACTTCAATAGGACACAAACCATATGGATAGAACTTGGAACTACATTATTGTGCCAAGTTTCAAAGAGCTAGCACAAACCGTGTTTGATTTAGAGTTCCAACTACATGTATCCTTATAGGAGAAAACAGAGTGAAACCTAAACATGAAAACGGTTATTAAAAAGGAACGGTTTAACCTATAAGAATGAAATTTGGTGAGCCAAGTGGGATTGGTGTACTGATCATTACCTGCTAGTATCATCAAGATTGGGTGAAAAAATGTTTGCTGAGATTTCAGGAAACTGGTAGTTTTTTGGAAGCTTGGCAACTCCTTTCAATGAAAGTGATTCTCGTCAGTCTCTGCTTGTGGCTACTTCAATAGGACACAAACCATAGCGAAAGAACTTGGAACTACAATTATTGTGCCAAGTTTCAAAGAGCTAGCAAAAACCGTGTTTGATTTAGAGTTCCAACTACATGTGTCCATATAGGAGAAAACAGAGTGAAACCTAAACATGAAAACGGTTACTGCAAACGAACGGTTTAACCTAGAAGAACGAAATTTGGTGAGCCAAGTGGGACTGGTGTACAGATCATTACCTGCCAGTATCATCAAGATTGGGTGAAAAAAATGTTTGTTGAGATTTCAGGAAACTCGTAGTTTTTTGGAAGCTTGGCAACCCCTTTCAATGAAAATGATTCTCGTCAGTCTCTGCTTGTGGCTACTTCAATAGGACACAAACCATAGCGAAAGAACTTGGAACTACATTATTGTGCCAAGTTTCAAAGAGCTAGCAAAAACCGTGTTTGATTTAGAGTTCCAACTACATGTGTCCATATAGGAGAAAACAGAGTGAAACCTAAACATGAAAACGGTTACTGCAAACGAACGGTTTAACCTAGAAGAACGAAATTCGGTGAGCAAAGTGGGACTGGTGTACAGATCATTACCTGCCAGTATCATCAAGATTGGGTGAAAAAAATGTTTGCTGAGATTTCAGGAAACTCGTAGTTTCTTGGAAGCTTGGCAACCCCTTTCAATGAAAATGATTCTCATAAGTCTCTGCTTGGGGCTACTTCAATAGGACACAAACCATAGCGACAGAACTTGGAACTACATTATTGTGCCAAGTTTCAAAGAGCTAGCACAAACCGTGTTTGATTTAGAGTTCCAACTACATGTATCCTTATAGGAGAAAACAGAGTGAAACCTAAACATGAAAACGGTTATTGCAAAGGAACGGTTTAACCTATAAGAATGAAATTTGATGAGCCAAGTGGGATTGGTGTACGGATCATTACCTGCTAGTATCATCAAGATTGGGTGAAAAAATGTTTGCTGAGATTTCTGGAAACTGGTAGTTTTTTGGAAGCTTGGCAACTCCTTTCAATGAAAGTGATTCTCGTCAGTCTCTGCTTGTGGCTACTTCAATAGGACACAAACCATAGCGAAAGAACTTGGAACTACATTATTGTGCCAAGTTTCAAAGAGCTAGCAAAAACCGTGTTTGATTTAGAGTTCCAACTACATGTGTCCATATAGGAGAAAACAGAGTGAAACCTAAACATGAAAACGGTTACTGCAAACGAACGGTTTAACCTAGAAGAACGAAATTTGGTGAGCCAAGTGGGACTGGTGTACAGATCATTACCTGCCAGTATCATCAAGATTGGGTGAAAAAAATGTTTGTTGAGATTTCAGGAAACTCGTAGTTTTTTGGAAGCTTGGCAACCCCTTTCAATGAAAATGATTCTCATAAGTCTCTGCTTGGGGCTACTTCAATAGGACACAAACCATAGCGACAGAACTTGGAACTACAATATTGTGCCAAGTTTCAAAGGGCTAGTACAAACCGTGTTTGATTTAGAGTTCCAAATACATGTATCCATATAGGAGAAAACAGAGTGAAACCTAAACATGAAAACGGTTACTGCAAACGAACGGTTTAACCTAGAAGAACGAAATTCGGTGAGCCAAGTGGGACTGGTGTACAGATCATTACCTGCCAGTATCATCAAGATTGGGTGAAAAAAATGTTTGCTGAGATTTCAGGAAACTGGTAGTTTTTTGGAAGCTTGGCAACTCCTTTCAATGAAAGTGATTCTCGTCAGTCTCTGCTTGTGGCTACTTCAATAGGACACAAACCATAGCGAAAGAACTTGGAACTACATTATTGTGCCAAGTTTCAAAGAGCTAGCAAAAACAGTGTTTGATTTAGAGTTCCAACTACATGTATCCATATAGGAGAAAACAGAGTGAAAACTAAACATGAAAAAGGTTACTGCAAACGAACGGTTTAACCTAGAAGAACGAAATTTGGTGACCAACTGGGATTGGTGTACTGATCATTACCTGCTAGTATCATCAAGATTGGGTGAAAAAATGTTTGCTGAGATTTCAGGAAGTCGTAGTTTTTTGGAAGCTTGACAACCCCTTTCAATCAAAGTGATTCTCGTCAGTCTGTGCTTGGGGCTACTTCAGTAGGACACAAACCATAGCGATAGAACTTGGAACTACATTATTTTGCCAAGTTTCAAAGAGCTAGCACAAACCGGGTTTGATTTAGAGTTCCAACTATATGTATCCATATAGTAGAAAACAGAGTGAAACCTAAACATGAAAACGGTTACTGCAAAGGAACGGATTAACCTAGAAGAACGAAATTTGGTGAGCCAAGTGGGATTGGTGTATTGATCATTACCTGAAAGTATCATCAAGATTGGGTGAAAAAATGTTTACTCAGATGTCAGGAAATCGTAGTTTTTTTGAAGCTTGGCAACCCCTTTCAATGAAAGTGATTCTCGTCAGTCTCTGCTTGGGGCTACTTCAATAGGACACAAACCATATGGATAGAACTTGGAACTACATTATTGTGCCAAGTTTCAAAGAGCTAGCACAAACCGTGTTTGATTTAGAGTTCCAACTACATGTATCCTTATAGGAGAAAACAGAGTGAAACCTAAACATGAAAACGGTTATTGCAAAGGAACGGTTTAACCTATAAGAATGAAATTTGGTGAACCAAGTGGGATTGGTGTACTGATCATTACCTGCTAGTATCATCAAGATTGGGTGAAAAAATGTTTGCTGAGATTTCAGGAAACTGGTAGTTTTTTGGAAGCTTGGCAACTCCTTTCAATGAAAGTGATTCTCGTCAGTCTCTGCTTGTGGCTACTTCAATAGGACACAAACCATAGCGAAAGAACTTGGAACTACATTATTGTGCCAAGTTTCAAAGAGCTAGCAAAAACCGTGTTTGATTTAGAGTTCCAACTACATGTGTCCATATAGGAGAAAACAGAGTGAAACCTAAACATGAAAACGGTTACTGCAAACGAACGGTTTAACCTAGAAGAACGAAATTTGGTGAGCCAAGTGGGACTGGTGTACAGATCATTACCTGCCAGTATCATCAAGATTGGGTGAAAAAAATGTTTGTTGAGATTTCAGGAAACTCGTAGTTTTTTGGAAGCTTGGCAACCCCTTTCAATGAAAATGATTCTCATAAGTCTCTGCTTGGGGCTACTTCAATAGGACACAAACCATAGGGACAGAACTTGGAACTACAATATTGTGCCAAGTTTCAAAGGGCTAGTACAAACCGTGTTTGATTTAGAGTTCCAAATACATGTATCCATATAGGAGAAAACAGAGTGAAACCTAAACATGAAAACGGTTACTGCAAACGAACGGTTTAACCTAGAAGAACGAAATTCGGTGAGCCAAGTGGGACTGGTGTACAGATCATTACCTGCCAGTATCATCAAGATTGGGTGAAAAAAATGTTTGTTGAGATTTCAGGAAACTCGTAGTTTTTTGTAAGCTTGGCAACCCCTTTCAATGAAAATGATTCTCATAAGTCTCTGCTTGGGGCTACTTCAATAGGACACAAACCATAGCGACAGAACTTGGAACTACATTATTGTGCCAAGTTTCAAAGAGCTAGCACAAACCGTGTTTGATTTAGAGTTCCAACTACATGTATCCTTATAGGAGAAAACAGAGTGAAACCTAAACATGAAAACGGTTATTACAACGGAACGGTTTAACCTATAAGAATGAAATTTGGTGAGCCAAGTGGGATTGGTGTATTGATCATTACCTGCTAGTATCATCAAGATTGCATGAAAAAATGTTTGCTGAGATTTCAGGAAACTGGTAGTTTTTTGGAAGCTTGGCAACTCCTTTCAATGAAAGTGATTCTCGTCAGTCTCTGCTTGTGGCTACTTCAATAGGACACAAACCATAGCGAAAGAACTTGGAACTACATTATTGTGCCAAGTTTCAAAGAGCTAGCAAAAACCGTGTTTGATTTAGAGTTCCAACTACATGTATCCATATAGGAGAAAACAGAGTGAAACCTAAACATGAAAACGGTTACTGCAAACGAACGGTTTAACCTAGAAGAACGAAATTTGGTGAGCCACGTGGGATTGGTGTACTGATCATTACCTCAAGTATCATCAAGATTGGGTGAAAAAAATGTTTGCTGAGATTTCAGGAAATCGTAGTTTTTTGGAAGCTTGACAACCCCTTTCAATCAAAGTGATTCTCGTCAGTCTGTGCTTGGGGCTACTTCAGTAGGACACAAACCATAGCGATAGAACTTGGAACTACATTATTTTGCCAAGTTTCAAGTAGCGAGCACAAACCGTGTTTGATTTAGAGTTCCAAATACATGTATCCATATAGGAGAAAACAGAGTGAAACCTAAACATGAAAACGGTTACTGCAAACGAACGGTTTAACCTAGAAGAACGAAATTCGGTGAGCCAAGTGGGACTGGTGTACAGATCATTACCTGCCAGTATCATCAAGATTGGGTGAAAAAAATGTTTGCTGAGATTTCAGGAAACTCGTAGTTTTTTGGAAGCTTGGCAACCCCTTTCAATGAAAATGATTCTCATAAGTCTCTGCTTGGGGCTACTTCAATAGGACACAAACCATAGCGACAGAACTTGGAACTACATTATTGTGCCAAGTTTCAAAGAGCTAGCGCAAACTGTGTTTGATTTAGAATTCCAACTACATGTATCCTTATAGGAGAAAACAGAGTGAAACCTAAACATGAAAACGGTTATTGCAAAGGAACGGTTTAACCTATAAGAATGAAATTTGGTGAGTCAAGTGGGATTGGTGTACTGATCATTACCTGCTAGTATCATCAAGATTGGGTGAAAAAATGTTTGCTGAGATTTCAGGAAACTGGTAGTTTTTTGGAAGCTTGGCAACTCCTTTCAATGAAAGTGATTCTCGTCAGTCTCTGCTTGTGGCTACTTCAATAGGACACAAACCATAACGAAAGAACTTGGAACTACATTATTGTGCCAAGTTTCAAAGAGCTAGCAAAAACCGTGTTTGATTTAGAGTTCCAACTACATGTGTCCATATAGGAGAAAACAGAGTGAAACCTAAACATGAAAACGGTTACTGCAAACGAACGGTTTAACCTAGAAGAACGAAATTTGGTGAGCCAAGTGGGACTGGTGTACAGATCATTACCTGCCAGTATCATCAAGATTGGGTGAAAAAAATGTTTGTTGAGATTTCAGGAAACTCGTAGTTTTTTGGAAGCTTGGCAACCCCTTTCAATGAAAATGATTCTCATAAGTCTCTGCTTGGGGCTACTTCAATAGGACACAAACCATAGGGACAGAACTTGGAACTACAATATTGTGCCAAGTTTCAAAGGGCTAGTACAAACCGTGTTTGATTTAGAGTTCCAAATACATGTATCCATATAGGAGAAAACAGAGTGAAACCTAAACATGAAAACGGTTACTGCAAACGAACGGTTTAACCTAGAAGAACGAAATTTGGTGACCAACTGGGATTGGTGTACTGATCATTACCTGCAAGTATCATCAAGATTGGGTGAAAAAATATTTGCTGAGATTTCAGGAAATCGTAGTTTTTTGGAAGCTTGACAACCCCTTTCAATCAAAGTGATTCTCGTCAGTCTGTGCTTGGGGCTACTTCAGTAGGACACAAACCATAGCGATAGAACTTGGAACTACATTATTTTGCCAAGTTTCAAAGAGCTAGCACAAACCGGGTTTGATTTAGAGTTCCAACTATATGTATCCATATAGTAGAAAACAGAGTGAAACCAAAACATGAAAACGGTTACTGCAAAGGAACGGATTAACCTAGAAGAACGAAATTTGGTGAGCCAAGTGGGACTGGTGTATTGATCATTGCCTGCAAGTATCATCAAGATTGGGTGAAAAAATGTTTACTCAGATGTCAGGAAATCGTAGTTTTTTTGAAGCTTGGCAACCCCTTTCAATGAAAGTGATTCTCGTCAGTCTCTGCTTGGGCTACTTCAATAGGACACAAACCATATGGATAGAACTTGGAACTACATTATTGTGCCAAGTTTCAAAGAGCTAGCACAAACCGTGTTTGATTTAGAGTTCCAACTACATGTGTCCATATAGGAGAAAACAGAGTGAAACCTAAACATGAAAACGGTTACTGCAAACGAACGGTTTAACCTAGAAGAACGAAATTTGGTGAGCCAAGTGGGACTGGTGTACAGATCATTACCTGCCAGTATCATCAAGATTGGGTGAAAAAAATGTTTGTTGAGATTTCAGGAAACTCGTAGTTT